>NW_022096660.1:0-22730 GCF_006542625.1 Nomascus leucogenys | reverse complement strand
AATCCAGTTCTACTCCATGCCACTCCACTCCAATCCATGCCACTCCATTCCATTCTTTCAAATTCCACTCCACCCTACTCCACTCCATTAAATTCCATCCATTCCAATCCAGTTGACTCCATTCCACTGCACTCTAATCCATTTATTTCTACTCCATTCCACTACACTGCACTCCACTTGACTACAATAAATTCCATTCCGTTCCATTGTATTCCATTCATTCCATTCCCTTCCTTTCCATTCAGTTCCACTCCATTCCAAACAATGCCAATCCACTGCATTAAATAAATTCCATGCCATTCTAATAAATTCCATTCAATTCAATTCAAAACCACTTCTACTCCGCTCCATTCCTTCCTATTCCACTACACTGCACTCCATTCCATTTCTTTCCCATTCCACTTCACTCCAATACTCTCCATTCTATTCCGTTCTATTCCATGCCAGTTCACTCCACTCCTTCCACTCCACTCCATTTCGTTCTACTCCATTAATACTACACTGCATTCCTCTCCACTCCATTCAATTCCATTGCATTCCAATCTATTCTGTTCCATTACATTCCACCCAACTCCAATACATGGCATTCCATTCCTTTCCATTACTTTCCACTTTATTACACTCCTTGGCACTCCACTCCACCCCATTGCATTCCTTCTGATTACACTCCACTCACTCCATTCGATTCCATTCCAATCCATTCCATTCCACCCCTCTACAGTCTATTCCATTCCTTTCTACTCCATTCCACTACACTGCATTCCACTCCACTGCATTCCCATTCCATCCATTCCATTCCGTTCCGTCCGTCCTTCCGTTCCATTCCGTTCCGTTCCTTCCATTCCATTCCATTTCCATTCCATTCCATTGCATTTCATTCAATTTCCTTCCCTTCCATTCCATTCCACTCCACTCCACTCTGATCTACAGCTTTCATTCCATTCCATTCCATTCCATTCCACCCAAATCAACTATTCTCCACTGACTCCACTCCATTCCTTCCCGTTCCATCCATTCCTTCCGTTTCTTTCCATTCCATTCCATTCCACTCCACTCCACCCACTCCAGTCCATTCCACTCCATTCCTTTCTGCTCCATTCCACTACACTGCACTACATTCCTCTCCATTCCATTCCAATCCATTCCATGTGTTCTATGGCAATCCATTCCATTGCATTCCCTTCAACTCCGTTCCATTCCACTCCACTCCATTCCAATCTACTGCATTCCATTCCATTCCATTCCTTTCTATTCCACTGCAAACGATTCCATTCCATTCCACTCGAATCCACTCTAATCCACTACATTCCACTCGAATCATGTCCGCTCCATTCTATTTCTTCTCATTCTACTCGACTCCACTCCATTCCGTGCCAGTCCATTCCACTCCACTCCACTACATTACTTTCTCCTCCATTCCACTTCACTGCACTTCACTCCACACCATGCCATTCCATTCTGTTCCATTCCATTCCATTCCATTCTGTTCTGTTCCATTCCATTCCATTCCATTCCATTCCATTCCGTTTCACTGTATTCCATTCCTTTCCATTGCAGTCCCCTGTACTCCACTCGAATCCACAGAATTCATTCCATTCCATTCCACTAGAATCCACTCTACTCCACTCCACTCAGTTCCATTCATTCCCATTCCACTCCACTCCATTCCATTCAGTTCCATTCCATTCCTTTACCTTCCACTCCATTCTACTCCATTCCATGCCTCTCCATTCGTCTCCACTCATCCCCATTCCTTTCTACTCCATTTCACTACACTGCACTCCACTCCACTCCATTCCATTCCATTGCATTCCATTCCATTCCAATCCATTCCATTCCATTCCTTTGCATTCCATTCCATTCCATTCCATTCCAATCCATTCCATTCCATTCCTTTACATTGCATTCCTTTCCATTCCATTCCTTTCAATTCCATTCCTTTCCCTTCCATTCCATTCCATTCCATTGCACTGCACTGTGCTCCACTCCAATCCACAGAATTCATTGCATTCCATTCCTTTCCATTCCATTCTATTCCATTCCATTCCCCTCAAATCCACTCAACTCCACTCCACTCAATTCCATTCATTCCCATTCCACTCCACTCCAGTCCATTCAATTCCATTCCTTTCCTTTCCCTTCCACTCCATTCCATGTCTTTCATTGGTCTCCACTCATCTCCATTCCTTTCTACTCTATTTCACTTCACTGCACTGCACTCCATTCCATTCCATTCCTTTCCATTCCATTCCATTCCATTCCCTTCCATTCCATTCCATTCCGATCCATTCCATTCCTTTTCATTGCATTCCATTCCATTCCCTTCCATTCCATTCCATTCCATTCCACTCCACTCAACTCCAATCCTTTGCATTCCATTCTGTTCCATTCCTTTCCTTTCCACTCCAATGCATTCCATTCCATTCAAATCGAATCCACTCTACTCCATTCTACTGCTCTCCAATTCACTCCACTGCATTCCATTCCTACCCTTTCCACTCCACCACATTCCACTCCTTTCCATTCCATTTCTTTCCATTCCATTCCATTCCATTCCATTTCATTCCACACCATCCCTCTCTAGTCTACTCCATTCCTTTCTACTCAATGCCACTACACTGCATTCCGTTCCACTCCATTCCATTCCATTCTGTTCCATTCCATTCCATTCCATTCCATTCCTTTAAATCCCAGTGTATTTCACTCCACTCCACTCTGCTCCAATCCACTCCTTTGCATTCCATTCCAATCAACTCGAATCCACTCTAATCCACTCTACTCCTGTCCACTCCACTACATTCCATTCCATCCAGTTACACTCTACTTTACTTCACTCCATTCCATTCCATAAATTTCCATTCCATTCCACTGCACTCCACTCCTTTCTTTTCTACTCTCTTCTACTACGTTGCACTCCTCTCCACTCCATTCCATTCTATTCAATTCCATTCCATGTCATTGGATTGCATTCAATTCATTACATTCCCTTCCAAGACATTACATTCCACTCCACTCCACTCCACTCCAATCCACCGCATTCCATTCCATTCCATTCCATTCCACTCGAGTCCAGTATACTTTACTATACTCCACTCCAATTTTTTCCATTCCTTCCCATTCCACACCTCTCCACTCCATTCCATTCCTTCTGATTACACTCCACTCCACTCAATTCGATTGCATTCCAATACATTCCATTCCACTCCACTACACTCCATTCCTTTCTACTCCATTCCACTATGCTTCACTCCACTCCAGTCCATTCCATTCCATTCCATTGCATTGCATTCCATTTCCTTCCATTCTTTTCCATTGCATTCCACTCCACTCCATTCCTCTCCGATCCACAGCTTTCTTTCCATTACATTCCGTTCCATTCCACTCCACTCAAATCAACTCTACTCCACTCCACATCTCTCTATTCCTTGCCATTCCTCTCCACTCCACTCCACTCTGCTCCAATCCACTCCTTTCCATTCCATTCCACTCCACTCTAATCCAATCTAATCCACTCCACTCCTGTCCACTCCACTCTACTCCATTCCATCCCATTACACTTCACTCTACTTCACTCCATTCCATTCCATAACTTTCCATTCCATTCCACTGCACTCCACTCCTTTCTTTTCTACCCTCTTCTACTACATTGCACTCCTCTCCACTCCATTCCATTCTATTCAATTTCATTCCATGCCATTGGATTGCATTCAATTGCATTACATTCCCTTCCAAGACATTATATTCCACTCCACTCCACTCCACTCCAATTGACAGCATTCCATTTCATTCCATTCCATTCCATTCCACTCGAATCCACTATACTTCACTATACTCCACTCCACTCCACTCCTTTCCATTCCTTCCCATTCCACGCCTCTCCACTCCATTCCATTTCTTTTGAATACACTCCTCTCTACTACATTCGATTCCATTCCAATACATTCCATTCCACTCCACTACACTCTACTCCATTCTTTTCTACTCCATTCCACTGTACTTCACTCCACTTCACTCCATTTCCTTCCATTCCATTCTGTTCCGTTGCATTTTATTCCATTTCCTTCCCTTCCTTTCCATTGCATTCCACTCCACTCCTCTCCGATCCACAGGTTTCTTTCCATTCCATTCCAATCCATTCCTTTCCACTCAAATCAACTCTTCTCCACTCCACTCCACCCCATTCCTTCCCATTTCACTCCACTCCGCTCCATTCTATTCCTTTCCATTCCATTCCATTCCACTCAATTCCACTCCACCACACTCCCGTACATTCCACTCCATTCCTTTCTGCTCCATTCCACTGCACTGCACTACATTCCACTCCATTCCTTTCCAATCCATTTCGTGCCGTTCCATTGCAGTCCATTACATTCCATTCCCTTCAATGCCATTCCATTCCATTCCACTCCACTTCATTCCAATCCACTGCATTCCATTCCATTCCATTCCTTTCTATTCCACTCTAATCCATTCCATTCCATTCAACTCGAATCCACACTAATCCACTACATTCCACTCCATTCATGTCCACTTCATTCCATTTCTTCCCATTCCACTCGACTCCACTCCATTCCATGCCATTCCATTCCACTTCTCTTCACTCCAATACTTTCTCCTCCCTTCCGGTACACTGCATTTCACTCCACGCCATTCCATTCCATTCCGTTCCGTTCCGTTCCGTTCCATTCCATTCCATTCCATTCCGTTCCATTCCATTCCATTCCATTCCGTTCCATTCCATTCTGTTTCACTGTATTCCATTCCATTCCATTGCACTCCACTGTACTCCACTCGGCTCCACAAAATTCATTCCATTCCATTCCATTCCATTCCATTCCACTCGAATACACTCTACTCCACTCCACTCAATTCCATTCATTTCCATTCCATGCCACTCCACTCCATTCAATTCCATTCTCTTCCTTTCCCTTCCACTCCATTCCACTCCATTCCATGTCTTTCCATTCATCTCCACTCATCTCCATTCCTTTCTATTCTATTACACTACAGTGCACTCCACTCCATTCCATTGCATTCCATTCTATTCCAATCCATTCCATTCCTTTCCATTCCTTTACATTGCATTCCCTTCGATTCCATTCCCTTCCATTCCATTCCATTCCACTCCACTCCAATCCACTGCATTCCATTCCAATCCATTCCTTTCCTTTCCACTGCAATTTATTCCATTCCATTCTAATCAAGTCCACTCTACTCCACTGCTCTCCAATTCACTCCACTCCATTTCATTCCTTCCGATTACACTCCACTACACTCCACTCTGTTCCATTTCATTCCTTTCCATTCCATTCCATTCCATTCCATTTCATTCCACACCACTCCACTCCACTCTACTCCATTCGTTTCTACTCTATGCCAATACATTGCATTCCATTCCATTCCATTCCATTCCATTCTTTTCCATTCCATTCCATTCCATTCCATTCCATTCCATTCCATTCCATTCCATTCCTTTCCTTTCCTTTCCATGCGATTCGATTGCATTCAATTCCATTACATTCCCTACCAAGACATTTCATTCCACTCCACTCCACTCCACTCCACTCCAATCCATTCCATTCCATTTCATTCCATTCCATTCCTTTCGATTCCATTCCATAACATTTCTTTCCATTCCACTCAAATGCACTCTAGTTCACTATACTCAACTCCACTCCACTCTTTGCCATTCCTTCCGATTCCAAGCCTCTCCAATCCATTCCATTCCATTCCCTTTCGTTGCATTACATTGCATTCAATTCCATTTCCTTCCATTCCATCCATTCCACTCCTCTGCCCTCCACTCTGATCCACAGCTTTATTTCCATTCCATTCCGTTCCATTCCATTCCACTCTAATCAACTCTACTCCACTCCACTACATTCCATTCATTCCCATTCCACTCCACTCCACTCCATTCCATTCTTTCATTCCATTCCATTCCTTTACATTGCATTCTATTCCATTCCATTCCCATCCATTCCATTCTGTTCCATTCCATTCCATTCCACTCTAATCCACTCCATTCCATTCTGTTTCATTCCTTTCCATTCCACTCCAATCCATTCCATTCCATTCAAATAGAATCCACTCTATTCCACTCCACTGTCCTCCAATTCACTCCACTCTATTCCTTTCCTTCCCATTCCCCTCCACTACACTCCACTCCTTTCCAATCTATTCCTTTCCATTCCATTCCATTCCATTTCATTCCAAACCACCCTACTCCTCTCTACTCCATTAATTTCTGCCCCATGCCACTACACTGCACTCCTTTCCACTCCATTCCATTCCATTCTGTTCCATTGCATTCCATTCCATTCCATTCCATTCCTTTATATACCATTGCATTCCATTCCACTCCAATCCACTCCAATCCACTCCTTTCCATTCCATTCCATTCCACTCGAATCCACTCTAATACCCTCCACTCCTGTCCACTCCACTGCATTCTATTTCTTCCCATTACACTCCACTCTACTTCACTCCATTCCTTTCCATAACTTTCCATTCCATTCCAGTGCACTCCACTCCATTCTTTTCTACTCCATTCTACTACACTGCACTCCTGTCCACTCCATTCCAATCCATTCCATTCCATTCCAATGCGTTGGATTGCATTCAATTCCATTTCATTCCCTTCTAAGACATTACATTCCTCTCCACTCCACTCCACTCCAATACACAGCATCCCATTCCATTCCATTCCATTCCATGTCATTGGATTGTATGCAATTCAATTACACTCCCTTCCAAGACACTACATTCCACTCCACTCCACTCCAATCCACAGCATTCCATTTCATTCCATTCCATTCCATTTAATTCCATTCCTTTCCACTCGAATCCACTTTACTTCACTATATTCCACACCTCTCCAGTCCTTTCCATTCCTTCCCATTCCATGCCTCTCCACTCCATTCCCTTCACTTCTATTCTGTTGCATTGCATTGCATTCAATTCCATTCCCTTCCATTCCATTCCTTTCCAGACCACTCCACTCCACTGCAGTCCATTCCGTTCCATTCCAGTCCATTTCTTTCCATGCCATTCCTCTCAAATCCAGTCTAATCCATTCCACACCACTCCAATCCACGCCACTCCATTCCATTCCTTTAAATTCCAATCCACTCAACTCCACTCCATTAAATTCCATCGAATCCAATCCATTTCACTCCAATCCTCTCCTGTCCACTCCTCTCCAATCCATTTCTTTCTACTCCATTCCACTACACTGCACTCCCCTCGACTACATTAAATCCAATTCCATTCCATTGCATTCCATTCCATTCCATTCACTTCCCTTCCATTCACTTCCACTCCATTCCAAACCACTCCGATCCACTGCATTAAATTCCTTCCATTCCATTCTAATCAATTCCATTCACTTCCATTCAAAACCACTCTACTCCACTCCTCTCCATTCCACTCCATTCCTTCCCATTCCACTCCACTCCACTCCATTCCATTTCTTCCCATTCCACTCCACTCCAATACACTACATTCCATTCCATTCTATTCCATTCCACTTCACTCCACTCCATTCCACTCCAATCCATTTCTTTCTTCTCCATTTCATCTACACTGCATTCCAGTCTACTCCATTCAATTACATTGCATTCCAATCTATTTTTTCCATTCCATTCTGTTCCCCACCACGCAACTCCACTCCAATACACTGCATTCCATTCCATTCCATTCCATTGCATTCCATTACATTTCATTCCATTCCATTCCGTTCCATTCCATTCCATTCTACCTGAATCCACTCTACTCCCCTCTATTCCACTCCACTCCAATCCGTTCCTTCCCATTCCAGTGCAGTCCACTACACTTCTCTCCATTCCATTCATTTCCGATACACTGCACTCCATTCCACTCAATTCCATTCCATTTCATACCTTTCTTTACGTTCCACTGGATTCCATTCCATTCCATTCCATTTCCATTCCATTCCATTCCATTAATTTCCATTCCATTCCATTCTACTCCAATCCACTCCACTCCATTCCACTTCATTCCATTTCAATCCATTCCATTCCATTGCATTCCATTCCATTCCATTCCACTCCATTCCTTTCTGGTCCATTCCATTCCATCACATTCCATTATACTCCATTCCATTCCGTTCCATTCTTTTCCACTAGAACCCACTCCACTCCACTCCAATCCATTGCATTCCATTCAATTCAAATCCACTCTTCTCCACTCTACACTTTTCCACTCCAGTGCATTCCATTCCATCCCATTAACCTCCATTCCAGTCAACTGCATTCCATTCAATTCCACTGCATTCCATTCCATTCCACTCCACTCCACTAATTTCCTTTCTTCTCCATTCCACTCCACTACAGTCCAATGCACTTTTTTCCATTCCATTCCTTTCCATTCCATTCCATTGCATGCCATTACATTCCGTTCCGCTCTGTCTGTTCTGTTCTGTTCTGTTCCATTCCATTCCATTCCATTCCATTCCATTCCATTCCAATCCCCTCCATTCAACTCCACTCCAATCCACTGCATTCCATTCCATTCTATTCCATTCCATTCCATTCCACCTGAATCCATCTACTCCCCTCCATTCCACTGCACTTAACTCCATTCCATTCCTTTCCATTCCACTCCACTCCACTACACTCCTCTTCATTCCATTCAATTCCAATACACTTCTCTCCACTCCATTCCATTCCATTCCATTCCATTCTATTCGTTTTCATTCCTTTCCATTGTATTTCATTCCTTTACTTTCCATTGCATTCCATTCTACTCCAATCCACTCCACTCCAATCCACTGCATTCCATTCCTTTCCATTGCATTGCATTCCAATCAATTCAAATCCACTCTTCTCCACCCGACTAGTCTCCACTGCACTGCATTCCATTCCTTCCCATTCACCTCGATTCCTGTCCACTCCATTCCATTCCACTGCATTCCACTCCACTCCATTCCATTCTTCTCTTCACCATTCCACTCTAATGCACTCCAATGTATTATTTCCTCTCCATTCCATTCCATTGCATTCCATTACATTGCATTCCATTCCATTGCATTCCATTCCATTCCATTCCATTCTGTACCATTCCACGCTTTCCAGTAGAATACACTGCACTCCCTTGCAATCCATTCCGATGCATTCCATTCAATTCAAGTCCGCTCTTCTTCACTCCACTCCTCTACTTCCGAATGCATTCCAATCCTTCCCATTTGCCTCCATTACAATCCTCTCCATTGCCTTCCATTCCATTCCCTTCCATTCCATTCCATTCCATTCCATTTTCTTCCATTCCACTCCATTCCACTCCACGCAACTCACCTCCTTTATTCTCCATTGTAGTCCACTGCACTCCACCGCACTTTTTTCATTACTTTCCATTCCATTCCATTAGACACACGCAACTCCGCTCCAATACACGGCATTCCATTGCATTTCATTCCATTCCATTCCATTCCGTTCCATTCCATTCCATCCCATTCCATCCATTCCATTCCATTCCACTCAATTCCAATCCATTCCATTCCATTCCATTCCATTCCATTCCATTCCATTCCATTCCATTCCACCTTAATCATCTCTATTCCCCTCTATTCCACAACATTCCATTCTGTTCCTTCCCATTCCCCTGCAGTCCACTACTCTTCACTCCATTAATTTAATTTCGGATACACTGACTCCACTCCCCTCCTTTCCATTCCATTCCATACCTTTCATTGCGTCCCATTTTATTCCATTCCATTCATTCCATTCCACTAATTTCCATTCCATTCCATTCTACTCCAATCCACTCCACTCCACTCCACTGCATTGCGTTCCATTCCATTCCACTCCGCTCAATTCCATTCCTTTTCTCTCCATTCCTCCGCACTACACTGACTGCACTTTTTTCCACTCCATTCCATTCCATTCAATTCCATTCCATTCCATTCCATTATATTGCATTCCATTCCATTCCATTCTATTGCATTCCATGCCATTCCATTCTTTTCCACTGGAACCCACTCCACTCTCTTCCATTCCTTCCCATTCCACTCCACTCCACTCCACTCCTCTTCTTTCCATTCAATGCGAATACACTGCTCTGCACTCCTCTCCATTCCATTCCATTCCAGCTGAATCCACTCTACTCCCCTCCATTCCACTGCCCTCCACTCCACTCCCTTCCATTCCTTCCCATTCCACTCTACTCCACTACACTCCTTCATTCCATTCAATGCCAATACACTGCTCTGCACTCCACTCCATTCCATTCCATTCCTTTTCATTCCGTTCCATTGTATTCCTTTCCTTTCCATTCCATTCCATTCTACTCCAATCCACTCCACACCAATCCACTCTATTTCATTCCATTTGATTGTATTGCATTCCAATCAATTCAAATCCGGTCTTCTGCACACCACTAGTCTCCGCTCCACTGCATTTCATTCCTTCACATTCACCTCCATTCCAGTCCACTCTATTTCATTCCATTCCACTGCATTCCACTCCACTCCACTCCCTTCTTCTCTTCTCCATTCCACTCCAATGCACTGCACTGTATTTTTTCCACTCCATTCCATTCCATTGCATTCCATTACATTCCATTTTATTCCATTCCATTCTGTTGCATTCCATGCTTTTCCAGTAAAATCCACTCCCCTCCCTGCAATCCGTTCCATTGCATTCCATTCAATTCATGTCCCCTCTTCTTCACTCCACTCCTCTCCTTCCGAATGCATTCCATTCCTTCCCATTCGCCTCCATTCCAATCCACTCAATTCCATTCCATTCCATTTTTTTCCATTCCTTTCCATTCTACTCCATTACAGTTCTATCCACTCCTTTCCTATATTCTCCTTTCCTCTCCATGCACTGCACTGCACTTTTGCCATTCCATTCCATTCCATTCCATTCTATTCCTTTCCACTCCATTCCATTCGTAACCACGCAACTTCACTCCAAATCACAGCATTCCCCTTCCATTCTAATCCATTCCATTCCATTTCACATGAATCCGCTCTACTCCCCTCCATTCCACTCCACTGCACTCCATTCCTTTCCTTCCCATTCCACTCCACTCCACTACACTCCTCTCCATTTCATTCATTTCCCAAAATCTGCACTCCATTCCACTCCACTCCAATCCATTGCATTCCACTGCATTCAATTCAAATCCACTCTTCTACACTCCACTCTTTTCCACTCCACTGCATTCCATTCCTTCCCATTCGCCTTCATTCCTTTCAACTCCATTCCTTTCCATTCCATCCCATTCCTTTCCATTCCATTGTGTTCCACTCCATTCCACTCCCTTCCTTTCTTCTCCATTCCACTCCAATTCACTCCAATGCACTTTTTTCCATTCCACTCCATTCTATTCCTTTACATTGCATTCCACTACATTCCGTTCCCCTCTCTTCTGTTCTGTTCCATTCTGTTCCATACCATTCCATTCCATTCCATTCTAATCCCCTCATGCAACTCCACTCGAATCCACTGCATTCCATTCCATTCCATTCCATTCCACTCCATTCCATTCCACCTGAATCCACTCTACTCCCCTCAATTCCTCTGCCCTCCACTCCATTCCCTTCCATTCCTTCCCATTCCACTCCACTCCACTCCACTCCTCTTCATTCAATTCAATGCCAATACACTGCTCTGCACTCCACTCCATTCCATTCCATTCCATTCCATTCCTTTTCATTCCGTTCCATTGTATTCTATTCCTTTCCATTACTTTCCATTCCATTCCATTCTACTCCAATCCACTCCACTCCAATCCACTGTATTCATTCCACTTGATTGTATTGCATCACAATAAATTCCAATCCGCTCTTCTGCACTCCACTGGTCTCCGCTCCATTGCATTCCATTTCTTCCCATTCACCTCCATTCCAGTCCACTCTATTTCATTCCATTCCACTGATTTCCACTCCACTCCACTCCTTTCTTCTCTTCTCCATTCCACTCCAATGCACTGCACTTTATTTTTTCCACTCCATTCCATTCCATTGCATTCCATTCCATTCCATTTTATTCCATTCTATTCTTTTGCATTCCATGCTTTTCGAGTAGAATCCACTCCCCTCCGCTACAATACGTTCCATTTCATTCCCTTCAAATCAATTCCCCTCTTCTTCACTCCATTCCTCTCCTTCTAAATGCATTCCATTCCTTCCCAATCGCCTCCATTCCAATCCACTCAATTCCATTCCATTCCATTCCTTTCCATTCCATTCCATTCAACTCCATTACACTTCAATCCACTCCTTTCCTATATTCTCCTTTCCACTCCACTGCACTTTTTGCCATTCCATTCCATTCCATTCCATTCCATTCCATTCCATTCCATTCTATTCCTTTCCACTCCATTCCATTCGCAACCATGCAACTTCACTCCAAATCACAGCATTCCCTTCCATTCTAATCCATTCCAATCCATTACACATGAATCCACTCTACTCCCCTCAATTCCACTCCACTCCACTCCATTCCTTTCCTTCCCATTCCACTCCACTCCACTACACTCCTCTCCATGTCATTCATTTCCCAAAATCTGCACTGCATTCCACTACACTCCAATCCATTGCATTCCATTCCATTCAATTCAAATCCACTCTTCTACACTCCACTCTTTTCCACTCCACTGCATTCCATCCCTTCCCATTCGCCCTCATTCCTGTCAACTCCATTCCTTTCCATTTCATCCCATTCCTTTCCATTCCATTGCATTCTATTCCATTTCTTTCCACTCCATTCCACTCCACTCCACTCCCTTCCTTTCTTCTACATTCCACTCCAATTCACTCCAATGCACTTTTCTCCATTCCATTCCATTCTATTCGTTTCCATTGCATTCCATTACATTCCGTTCCCCTCTCTTCTGTTCTGTTCCATTCTGTTCCTTAGCACTCCATTCCATTCCATTCAAATCCCCTGCATGCAACTCCACTGGAATCCACTGAATTCCATTCCATTCCATTCCATTCCATTCCATTCCATTCCATTCCATTCCATTCCAGCTTAATCCACTCTACTCCCCTCCATTCCACTGCCCTCCACTCCACTCTCTTCCATTCCTTCCCATTCCACTCCACTCCACTACACTCTTCTTTCCATTCAATGCGAATACACTGCTCTGCACTCCTCTCCATTCCATTCCATTCCAGCTGAATCCACTCTACTCCCCTCCATTCCAAGGCCCTCCACTCCACTCCCTTCCATTCCTTCCCATTCCACTCCACTCCACTACACTCCTTCATTCCATTCAATGCCAATACACTGCTCTGCACTCCACTCCATTCCATTCCATTCCATTCCATTCCATTCCTTTTCATTCCTTTCCATTGTATTCCTTTCCTTTCCATTACTTTCCATTCCATTCCATTCGACTCCAATCCACTCCACACCAATCCACTGTATTTCATTCCATTTGATTGTATTGCATTCCAATCAATTCAAATCCGGTCTTCTGCACACCACTAGTCTCTGCTCCACTGCATTCCATTCCTTCAAATTCACCTCCATTCCAGTCCACTCTATTTCATTCCATTCCACTGCATTCCACTCCACTCCACTCCCTTCTTCTCTTCTCCATTCCACTCCAATGCACTGCACTGTATTTTTTCCACTCCATTCCATTTCATTGCATTCCATTACATTCCATTTTATTCCATTCCATTCTGTTGCATTCCATGCTTTTCCAGTAAAATCCACTCCCCTCTCCTGCAATCCGTTCCATTGCATTCCATTCAATTCATGTCCCCTCTTCTTCACTCCACTCCTCTCCTTCCGAATGCATTCCATTCCTTCCCATTCGCCTCCATTCCAATCCACTCAATTCCATTCCATTCCATTTTTTCCATTCCTTTCCATTCTACTCCATTACAGTTCAATCCACTCCTTTCCTATATTCTCCTTTCCACTCCAGTGCACTCCACTGCACTTTTTGCCATTCCATTCCATTCCATTCTATTCCTTTCCACTCCATTCCATTCGTAACCACGCAACTTCACTCCAAATCACAGCATTCCCTTCCACTCTAATCCATTCCATTCCATTTCACATGAATCCGCTCTACTCCCCTCCATTCCACTCCACTCCACTCCATTCCTTTCCTTCCCATTCCACTCCACTCCACTGCACTCCTCTCCATTTGATTCATTTCCCAAAATCTGCACTCCATTCCACTCCACTCCAATCCATTGCATTCCATTCCATTCAATTCAAATTCACTCTTCTACACTCCACTCTTTCCACTCCACTGCATTCCATTCCTTCCCATTCGCCTTCATTCCTGTCAACTCCATTCCTTTCCATTCCATCCCATTCCTTTCCATTCCATTGCGTTCCATTCCATTTCTTTCCACTCCATTCCACTCCAGTTCACTCCAATGCACTTTTTTCCATTCCATTCCATTCCATTCTATTCCTTTCCACTCCATTCCATTCATAACACGCAACTTCACTCAAATCACAGCATTCCCTTCCATTCTAATCCATTCCATTCCATTTCACATGAATCCACTCTACTCCCCTCCATTCCACTCCACTCCACTCCATTCCTTTCCTTCCCATTCCACTCCACTCCACTGCACTCCTCTCCATTTGATTCATTCCCAAAATCTGCACTCCATTCCACTCCACTCCAATCCATTGCATTCCACTGCATTCAATTCAAATCCACTCTTCTACACTCCACTTTTCCACTCCACTGCATTCCATTCCTTCCCATTCGCCTTCATTCCTGTCAACTCCATTCCTTTCCATTCCATCCCATTCCTTTCCATTCCATTGCGTTCCATTCCATTCTTTCCACTCCATTCCACTCCACTCCACTCCCTTCCTTTCTTCTCCATTCCACTCCAATTCACTCCAATGCACTTTTTCCATTCCATTCCATTCTATTCGTTTCCATTGCATTCCATTACATTCCGTTCCCCTCTCTTCTGTTCTGTTCCTTCTGTTCCATACCATTCCATTCCATTCCATTCTAATCCCTCCATGCAACTCCACTCGAATCCACTTCATTCCATTGCATTCCATTCCATTCCATTCCAGCTGAATCCACTCTACTCCCCAACAATCCACTGCCCTCACTCCACTCCCTTCCATTCCTTCCCATTCCACTCCACTCCACTCCACTCCTCTTCATTCCATTCAATGCCAGTACACTGCTCTGCACTCCATTCCATTCCATTCCATTCCATTCCATTCCATTCCTTTTCATTCCGTTCCATTTTATTCCATTCCTTTCCATTACTTTCCATTCCATTCCATTCTACTCCAATCCACTCCACTCCAATCCACTGTATTTCATTCCATTTGATTGTATTGCATTCCAATTCATTCAAATCTGCTCTTCTGCACTCCACTTGTCTCCGCTCCACTGCATTCCATTCCTTCCCATTCACCTCCATTCCAGTCCACTCTATTTCATTCTATTCCACTGCATTCCACTCCACTCCACTCCCTTCTTCTCTTCTCCATTCCACTGCAATGCACTGCACTGTATTTTTCCACTCCATTCCATTCCATTGCATTCCATTCCATTCCCTTTTTTTCCATTCCATTCTGTTGAATTCCATGCTTTTCCAGTAGAATCCACTCCCCTCCCCTGCAATCCGTTCCATTGCATTGCATTCAATTCAAGTCCCCTCTTCTTCACTCCACTCCTCTCCTTCCGAATGCATTCCATTCCTTCCCAGTCACCTCCATTCCAATCCACTCAATTCCATTCCATCCCATTCTTTCCATTCCATTCCATTCTACTCCATTCCACTTCAATCCACTCCTTTCCTATATTCTCCTTTCCACTCCACTGCACTCCACTGCCCTTTTTGCCATTCCATTCCATTCCATTCCATTCTATTCCTTTCCACTCCATTCCATTCACAACCACGCAACTTCACTCCAAATCACAGCATTGCCTTCCATTCTAATCCATTCCATTCCATATCACATGAATCCACTCTACTCCCCTCCATTCCACTCCACTCCACTCCATTGCTTTCCTTCCCATTCCACTACACTCCACTACACTCCTCTCCATTTCATTCATTTCCCAAATCTGCACTCCATTCCTCTCCACTCCAATCTATTGCATTCCGTTCCATTCAATTCAAATCCACTCTTCTACACTCCACTCTTTTCCACTCCACTGCATTCCATTCCTTCCCATTCACCTTCATTCCTGTCAACTCCATTCCTTTCCATTCCATCCCATTCCTTTCCATTCCATTGCATTCCATTCCATTTCTTTCCACTCCATTCCACTCCACTCCACTCCCTTCCTTTCTTCTCCATTCCACTCCAATTCACTCCAATGCAATTTTTTCCATTCCATTCTATTCGTTTCCATTGCATTTCATTACATTCCGTTCCCCTCTCTTCTGTTTTGTTCCATTCTGTTCCATACCATTCCATTCCATTCCATTCTAATCCCGTCCATGCAACTCCACTCGAATCCACTGCATTCCATTCCATTCCATTCCATTCCATTCCATTCCACCTGAATCCACTCTACTCCCCTCCATTCCACGGCCCTCCACTCCACTCCCTTCCATTCCTTCCCATTCCACTCCACTCCACTATACCCTCTTCATTCCATTCAATGCCAATACACTGCTCTGCACTCCACTCCATTCCATTCCATTCCTTTTCATTCCGTTCCATTGTATTCCATTCCTTTCCATTCCATTCTACTCCAATCCACTCCACTCCAATCCACTCTATTTCATTCCATTTGATTGTATTGCATTCCAGTCAATTCAAATCCGCTATTCTCCACTCCACTTGTCTCCTCTCCACTGCATTCCATTCCTTCCCATTTACCTCCATTCCAGTCCACTCTATTTCATTGCATTCCACTGCATTCCACTCCACCCCACTCCCTTCTTCTCTTCTCCATTCCACTCCAATGCACTGCACTGTATTCTCCCACTCCATTCCATTCCATTGCATTCCATTACATTCCCATTTTATTCCATTCCATTCTGTTGCATTCCATGCTTTTCCAGTAGAATCCACTCCCCTCCCCTGCAATCCGTTCCATTGCATTCCATTCAGTTCAAGTCCCCTCTTCTTCACTCCACTCCTTCCTTCCGAATGCATTCCATTCCTTCCCATTCGCCTCCATTCCAATCCTCTCAATTCCATTCCATTCCATTGCTTTCCATTCCATTCCATTCTACTCCATTCCACTTCAATCCACTCCTTTCCTATATTCTCCGTTCCACTCCACTGCACTCCACTGCACTTTTTGCCATTCCATTCCATTCCATTCTATTCCTTTCCACTCCATTCCATTCGCAACCACGCAACTTCACTCCAATTCACAGCCTTCCCTTCCATTCTAATCCATTCCATTCCATTTCACATGAATCCAGTGTATTCCCCACATTCCACTCCACTCCACTCCATTCCTTTCCTTCCCATTCCACTCCACTCCACTCCACTCCTCTCCATTTCATTCATTTCCCAAAATCTGCACTCCATTCCACTCCATTCCAATCCATTACATTCCTTTTCATTCCGTTCCATTGTATTCCATTCCATTCCATTACATTACTCTCAATTCCATTCCATTCTACTCAAATTCACTCCACTCCAATCCACTCTATTCTACTCTATTCCATTCCATTCCATTCCGTTCCGTTCCATTCCATTACATTACATTGTATTCCATTCTATTCAATTCAATTCCACTCTTATCCTCTCCACTCCCCTCTACTCTACTGAATTCCTTTCCTTCCCATTCGCCTCCCTTCCATTCCATTCCATTCCATTCCATTCCATTAAATTGCTGTCCTTACCACTTCACTCCACTGCCTTCCTTTCCTCTCCACTCCACTTAACTACACTCTACTGCACATTTTTCCATTCCATTCCATTCCATTCAATTCAAATCCCCTTTTCTCCTCTCCATTGCTCTGCTCTCCACTGTATTCCATTCTTCCCATTCACCTCCTTTCCAGTCAACTGCATACCATTGCATTCATTTCCATTCCCTTCCCTTCCATTCCATTCCATTCCATTTCATTCCATTCCATTCCTCTCCCTTCTTTTCTTCTCCATTCCACTCCACTGCACTACACTGCACTTTTTTCCATTCCATTCTTTGTGTTCCATTGCGGTCTTTTCCATTCCATTCCATTCCATTTCATTGCATTCCATTTCATTCCATGCAACTCCAATCCAATCCACTGTATTCCATTCCATTCCAATCTAATCCATTCCATTCCAGTCCACCTGATAACACTCTACACCCATCCATTCCACACCACTCCACTCCATTCCATTCCTTCCCATTCCACTCCACGCCACTGCACTCCACTACATTCCGTTCAATTCCAATACACTGCACTCCACTCCATTCCCAGTCCTTCCTTTACTTTTCATTCTGTTCCTTTATATTCCAGTCCATTCCATTCCATTCTACTATGAACCACTCAACTCCAATCCACTGCATTCCGTTCCATTGCATTCCATTCGTTTGCATTCCATTCTTTTCCATTCTATTCCATTCCTTTGCATTCCATTCTACTACGAACCACTCAAATCCAATCAACTGCATTCCATTCCATTCCATTCCATTCGTTTCCATTCCATTCCATTCACATCCACTCTTCTGAACTCCATCCTCTCCACACCACTGCATCCCATTCCTTCCCAATCAGCTCCATTGAAATCCACTCCATTCCATTCCATTCCATTCCGTTCCATTCTATTTCATTCCATTCCTTTCCATTCCATTCCATACCATTCCATTCCAGTGCATTCCAATCTAATGTAATCCCTTCGTTTCTTCTGCGTGCCTCTCCACTGCACTACACTGGACGTTTTTCCATTCCATTCCATTCCAGTCCCTTCCCTTCTATTCCATTCCTTTCCATTCCTTTCAATTACATTCCATTTCATTCCTTTGCATTCCATTCCATTCCATTCCTTTCCATTCCATTCCATTCCATTCCATTCCATTCCATTCCTTTCTTTTCTACTAGAATCCACTCCACTACACTCGAATCCATTCAATTCCATTCAATTCAAGCGCACGCTTCAACACTCCACTCCTCTCCACTCCTCTGCATTCCATTCCTTCCATTCGCCTCCATTCCAGTCCATTCCATTCCATTCCATTTCATTGCATTGCATTCCATTCCATTCCATTCCATTGCATTCCATTCCATTCAATTCCTTTCCATTCCATTCCATTCCATTCCATTCTATTCCATTCCATTGCATTGCATTCCATTCCATTCCATTCCCTTCTTTTCCACTAGAATCCCATCCACTCCACTCTAATCCATGCCATTCCATTCCATTCAATTCATATCCACACTTCTCGACTCCACTCCTCTCGACTCCACTCCTCTCGACTCCACTGCATTGCATTCCTACCCATTCAATTCCATTCGAGTCCATCCATTCCATTCCATTCTATTCCATTCCATTCTTTTCCATTCCATTCCATGCCACTCCACTCCATTCCCTTCATTTATTCTCCATTCCACTCTACTGCTCTCCACTGCAGTTTTTTCCATTCCATTCCATTGCATTGCATTTCATTCCATTTCGTTCTAGTCCTTTCCATTCCTTTTGATTCTATTCATCATTCCATTCCATTCCATTCATTGCATACCATTCCATTGCATTCCATGCTGTCGTTCCATTCTGTTCTGTTCCATTCCATTTCGTATCATTCCATTCCATTCTGTTCCACGCAACTGCACTCAAATCCACTGCATTCCCTTCCTTTCTATTCTATTCCATTCCATTCCACCTGAATCCACTTTACTCCCTTCCATTGCACTCCAATCCAATCCAATCCATTCCTTTCATTCCCATTACACTCCAATCCACTACACTCCTTCCATTGCATTCCATTGTATTCATATCCCCTTGAATCCACTACACTCCACCGCAATCCCATTCCATTCCATTCAAATCCACTCTTCTCCACTCCACTACTCTTTACTCCACTGCCATTCCATTCCTTCGCATTTACCTCCATTCCAGTACACTCCATTCCATTCCATTCCATCCACTCCATTCCACTCCACTCCACTCCCTTACTTTCTTCTCCCCTCCACTCCACTGCACTCCACTGTACTTTTTCCATTCTGTTCCATTCCTTCCATTCCATTGCATTCCATTCCATACTAATGTTTCAGCTGAATCACTCCACTCCCATTCTAATCATTTCCATTTCATTCCATTCAATTCAAATCCACTCTTCTCCACTAAATTCCTCTCCAATCCACTGCATTCCATTCCTTCCCGTTTGCCTCCACTGCAGTCCACTCCATTCCTTTCCATTCCACTCCACTGCATTCCATTCCATTCCATCCATTCCATTCATCCATTCCATTCCATTCCATTCCATTCCACTCCACTCCATTCCACTCCACTCCACTCCATTCCACTCCGCTCCACTCCACTCCAATCCATTCTTCTCCATTCCACTCCACTGCACTCCATTGCACGGTTTTCCATTCCATTGCATTCCATTCCATTCCATTGTGTTCCATTCCATTGCATTTCTTTCCATTAAATTCCATTCTACATCAATCCATGCCACTCCAAGGCACTGCTTTCCTTTCCATTCCATTCCATTAAATTCCATTTCATTGCATTCGATTCCATTCCATTCAATTCCATTCCATTCATTTCCACTAGAGACCCTCCACTCCAATCCAATCCATTCCATACCATTACATTCAATTCAAATCCACTCTTCTCCACTCCACTAATCTCCACTCCTCTGCATTCCGTTCCTTCCCATTCATGTCCGTTTCAGTCCACTCCTCTCCATTCTATTCCATTCCATTCCATTCCATTCAATTGCACTCCACTCCATTCTACTCCACTCCACTCGCTTCATTTCTTCTCTTTTCCAGTCCATTAATCTCTACAGTGCTTTTTTTCATACCATTCCATTCCTTTCCATTCCCTTCTTTTGCACTAGAATCCATTCCACTCCACTCCAATCCATTCCATTCCATTCCATTCCATTCAATTCCAGCCCACTCTTCTCCACTCCACTCATCTCCTCTCAACTGCATCCCATTCTTCCCATTCGGCCTCCATTCCAATCCATTCCATTCCGTTCCTTTCCACTCCATTCCACTCTAATGGACTCCCTTCCTTTCTTCTCCATTCCACTCCACTGCACCCCACTGCATTTTTATCCATTCGTTTCCCTTCCATTCAATCCATTCCATTCCATTATTTTCCACTAGAATCCACTCCAGTCCACCCCAGTCGTATCCATTCCATTCTATTCAAATCCACTGTTCTCCGCTACACTCATCTCCACGATCTGTGTTCCATTTTTTCCCATTCGGCTCCATTCCAGTCCACTCCATTCCATTAGATTCCATTCCATTCCACTCCTTTCCAATCCACTCCACTCCCTTCCTTTCTTCTCCTTTCCACTCCACTGCACTCCAGTGCACTTTTTTCCATTCCATTCCATTCCATTGCACTTGATTCCATTACATTCCAATCCATTCCATTCCATTCCATTCCATTCCATTCCATTCCATTCCATTCCATTCCCCTCCACGCAACTGGACTCCAATCAACTGCATTCCAGTCTATTCCATTCTATTCCATTTCTTTACATTGCATTCCAATCAATTCAAATCCACTCTCTCCACTCCACACCTCTGCACTCCACTGCATTCCATTCCTTCCCATTTGCCTCCATTCCATTCCACTCTATTCCATTCCATTCCATTCCATTCCATTCCATTGCTTTCCCGTCCATTCCATTCCATTCCATTCCATTCCATTCCATTCCATTCCGTTTCATTCCATTGCACTATTTTCCACTAGAATCCACTCCACTCCACTCCAATCCATTCAATTCCATTCCATTTAATTCAAATCCACACTTCTCCACTCCATTCCTCTCCACTCCACTGCATCCCATACGTTAACGTCCGTCTCCATTCCAGTCCATTCCAATCCATTCTATTCCACTCCATTCAATTCCAATCCACTCCTTTCCACTCCACTCCACTCATTTCCTTTCTTCTCCATTCCAATCCACTGCACTCCACTGTACTTTTTTCCATTCCATTCTCTTGTATTCCATTCCATTCTGTTCTTTTCTACTAAAATCCACTTCATTACTCTCCACTCCTTTCCATTCCATTTCTTTATATTGAAATCCACTCTTCTCCACTATTTTCCACCCCACTTCACTGCCTTCCATTCCTTCCCATTTGCATGCACTCCTGTCCACTCCACTCCATTCCGTTCCATTCCGCTCTATTTCAATCCACTCCGCTCCCATCCTTTCTTCTCCATTCCACTCCACTACACTCCCCTGCCCTTTTTTCCATTCCATTCCATTCAATTCCATTCCATTCCATTCCATTCCTTTCCATTCTCTTCCTTCCATTCCATTCCATTCAATTGAAATGCACTCTTCTCCACTCCAATCCTCTCCACTCCACTGCATTCCATTCCTTCCCATTCAATTCCTTTCCATTCCATTCCACTCCACTCCACTCCCTTCCTTTCTTCTCCCTTCCACTGCACTACAATCCACAGCACTTTTTTCCATTGCATTGCATTCCATTCCATTCCATTGTGTTGCACGAGAATCCACTACACTCCACTCCAATCCATTCCTCACCATTCCATTCCATTCATATCCACTCTTCTCCACTCCACTCCTCTCCACTCCTCTGCATTCCATTCCTTTCCATTCACCACCATTGCCGTCCACTCCATTCCATTCCA
>NW_022096659.1:0-24571 GCF_006542625.1 Nomascus leucogenys | reverse complement strand
ACCTGACCTACTGTTACCTGGACTGTCTCGGCCCTATCCTGCTCTGGTCCCATCCTGACCCTGTCTTGGCCCTGTGCTACCCTGTCCCTGTCCTGGTCTTGCCCTTGCACTAGCTCTGCCCTGAACCTGTGCTGGCCTGACCTTGACTCTGGCCCTGGCTCTGGCCCTGCCCTTGTCCTGACCCTGGTCCTGTCATGGCACTGGCCCTGCCAATGATCATGGTCCTGCTCCTGTTCTGGCCTTCACCTGGCCTTGGACATGTCCTGGCCCTGCTTTGGCCCATCCCTGCCCTGGCCCCACCATGGGCCTGCCTGTTCTGTCCTCTCCTGGCACTGACTTTGCTCTGTCATGGCCTAGTGGTGCCATTGCCCTGCCTTACCCTGCACTGGTTGTGCCTTGGCCCCGCTTGGTGCTGGCCGCTCCCTGGACCTGCCCTGACCCTGCCTTAGCTTTTGCCCTGCCCTCATTATGGCCTGGTCCTGGCCCTAGCCCTGGTCCTGCCATATCCCTGGCCCTGCCCTTATCTAGGCCCTGCCCCTGCTGCTGCCCTGGCCCTGGCCTGGAACCTGGTCCTGTGAAGGACCTGCCCGGACTCTGCCATGGCCCTGGCCCTGCTCTGCCTTGGTCCTGGCCGTGACCCAGACCCTTTCCTGGCTCTGCCCTGGCCCTTCCCTGGCCCTGAGCTGGCAGTGGTCTGCCCCTCATCTTGCCATCACCCTGCCCTGCTGTGCTCTGGGTGTGTCATCACCCTGCCCTGTCCCTACTCTGCCTTTGACCTTGCCCTGGCCTTACCTTGGCCCTCACCCTGGTCTTCGCTAGGTCCTGCTCTGGACCTGGCCCTAGCACAGACCTGGCCCTGACCTTGGCCCTGGTCTTTGTCCTGCCATAGCCCTGGCCCTGAAGTGAACTTGGAGGTGTCCTGGCCCTGGCGTGACATGGCTCTGCCTTGGCCTGTCCCTCCCTGCCCCTACCATCGCCTTGCCTTGCTCTGCCCTGCCCAGTATTGACCTGGCCGTGCCATTTCGCTGCCCTACCCTGCCTTGGCTGTGCCCTGGCTCGGTTCTGGCCCTGGCCCCGGCCCTGCCCTGGACATGCTCTGACACTGCCTCAGCCTTGGCACTAGCCTGGCTCTTTCTTGGCATCAGCCCTGCTCTCTCTGTGGACCGCCTCTTGTCCTGTCCTGCACTAGCCATACCATGCCCTGCCCTGCCCTGCCCTGACTCAGCCCTGGCTCAGCCCTGGCCCAGCTCTGGCCTTGGCATTGCCCCGGTCCTGCCATATTTCTTGCCCCGTCCCTACCCTGGCCTTGGCCCTGACCTTTACCTTGCTCTGGCCCTGCCCTTGCCCTAATGCAGCCACTGGCCCTGTCATGGCCCTGCCCTGACCTGTCCTGGCCCTGGCCCTTCCCTGCTTGAGACCTTGCCCTGGTTCTCCCCTGGCCGTGGCCCTACCCTGGCCTTGCACTGCTCTGGCCCTTGCCCTGACTCTGGTCCTGTCACTGGCCTAGCCCCAACCCTGTTGCTGGTCTTACCATGGCCCAGACCCTGCCTTGGCCCTGCCCTGACACTGTCCTGGACCCTGGCTGTGCCAAGAATCTGCACTGTCCTTGCCCTTGTTTTGCCCTTGCCCCGAACCTGGTCCTGCCCAGGTCATGGCCATGGCCCTGGCCCTGGCCCTGCCCTGGCTGTTCCCTGGCCCTGCCCAGGTCTTGGCACTGGCCTGGCCCTGCCCTGTCTTGGCCCTATGCTTTCTGGCCCTGCCTTGCCTGCCATGGCCGTGCCTTGGCCCTAGCCTGGCTTTGACCCTGCCCTGGCCCTATCTTGGCCTTCACCCTAGCCTCACCTGGGCACTGTGTTGGACCTGGCCATAGCACAGACCTGGTTGTGGCCCTGGCCCTGCCATGGCCCTGTCCCAGACCCTAGCCCTGCCAGGCACATGTCCTGGCCCTGCTCAGGGCCTGGCTTTGTCGCTGGTCTTAGATGACCCTGGCCCTGGCCCGGCCCTTGCCCTTGCCCTTGGCACTGGCCTTGGACATGTCCGTGGTCCTAACTCTGGCCCTGCCCTGGAGCTGCCACTGCCTTGGCCCTGCCCTAACTCTGGCCCTGCCCCGGCCCCAGCCATAGACCTGCCCTGGTTGGTCATGCCCTGCCTTAACCCTGTGCTACCCCGGGCCTGCTCCACCTTGTCCTGGCCCTGCCCTCCCTTTGGCCCTGCCCTGACCCCGCCTTGGCCCTCACACTGGGCCTAGCACTGACCTGGTCCTATCTGTGGCCTTGGCCCGGCATTGACTCCTGACCCTGGTCCTGCCATAGCCCTGTCCCTCCCCTGGCTCTGTCCTGGTCTTGTGCTGACCCTGACCCAGACCTTGGCCCTGCCCCAGCCTTGTCCTAGACCTGGCCATGGCCCTGCCTCTGCCCTGGACCGGCGCTGGCACTGGCATGGACCCTGGCCCTGGCCCTTCATTACTTAAGGCCGTACCCTGGCCCAGCCCTGGTCCTGACCCTGTCCTGGCCCTAATTTGGCCTGGCTCTACCCTGGCATGCTATTCTGGCCCTAGCCCTGACCCTGTCC
The DNA here is from genome assembly GCF_006542625.1 of Nomascus leucogenys. NCBI lineage: Eukaryota > Metazoa > Chordata > Mammalia > Primates > Hylobatidae > Nomascus > Nomascus leucogenys. The sequence continues at coordinate 22,000 of NW_022096659.1, read as the reverse complement.
CTGTCCCTGTCCTGGCCCTAGCCCCGTTGCTGGTCCTGTCATGGCCCTTGTCCTGACATTCCCCTTTCCTGGTCCTGGTCCTGGCCCTGCCCGAGACCTGCTCTGGCCTTCATCTGAACCCTGGCCCTGCAATGGACCTGCCTTGGCCCTGCCCAGACCCTGGCTCTGGCCCCACCTCTGCCCTGGCCATACCCTTGCCCTGGCCTGGACCCTGGTCCTGGTCCTTGTCATGCCCCAGCTGTGGCCCTGGCCCTGCCCTGCCTGTGCCCTGTTCTATCCTGGGCTGGCCCTGCCATGGCCTGGTCTTGCCATTGCCATGCCCTAGCCTGCCCTGCTTGTGCCCTAGATCTGCCCGGCCTTTGCCCTGTATTGGTTGTAGCCTTGACTCAGCCCTGGACCTTCCCTGACCTTGCCTCAGCCCTGGCACTACCCTAGCCTTGCCTTGGCATTTGCCCTACTCTCTCTATGGCCTGGCTCTGGCCCTGCCTTGCACAGGCCATGCTCTGCCCTGTGTATCCCAGCCTGGGCCCAGCCCTGGTCTTACCATATTCCTGGCCCCAGCTGTACCCTTGTTCTGGCCCTGACCTTACCCTGGCCCTCTCCTGGCCCTTCCTTGGTCCTGCCCTGTCCTTCCATGCCCTGGCCTTGCCCTCACCCTGCATTGTCCCTGCACTGGTCCTGCCCTGCCCTGGCACTGCCTTGGCCCCAGCCCTGCCTTCTCCCTGGCCTTGCCCTTGCCCTGCCCTGGCCTGACCCCAGGCCTACTGAGTCCATGAAATGGCCCTGGACCTGCCTTGCCATTCTCTGTCCTGGCCCTGTTGCTAGTCTATTGTCCCCACCGTGCTCTGGTCCAGCGCTTGCCCTGGCCCTGTTGCTAGTCTTGCCACTGCTATGGCCCTGCCCTGTTTTTGGCCATGCCCTGTGCTACCCTAGCCCTGCCCTGCCTTGGCCTTGGCCCTACCATGGCCTTCTCCTACCCTGGCCTGGCACTACCCTGGTCTTTTCTACCCTGGCCTTGCCCTTCCCTGGTCTTGCCCTGCCTTGGCCTTGCCCTGCCCTGGCCTTGGCTTTGCCTTGTCCTGGTCCTGGTTCTGCCCTGGCCCTGCCCTTGCTCTGGATCCTCTCTGGTTCTACCTTCTCCCTGGCCCTGCCCTTGCTCTGGCCCAGCCTTGACCCTGGCCCTGGCCCTGACAATCCCCAGGCCCTGCCCTGGCCCTGCCTTGGCCCTGTGCTATCTTAGTCCTGCCCTGGCCCTGAACTCGCCCTGGCCCTACCCTCACCCTACCCTGGCCCTGCCCTACCCTGGCCTTGCCCTGCCCTGGCCCTGCCTTTGGCCTGCCCTGGCTCTGGTTCTGCTGTGGACTTGCCCTTGCCCTGGACCCTCCCTGGCCATGTTTTCTCCATGGTCCTTCTCTGGCCTTGCCCTTGCCCTGTCCCCTTTCTGGTCCTGCCATGTTTCTGGCCCTGCCCTGTCCATGTCCTGGACCTGGCTCTGGCCCTGGACCTCCCTGTCCCTGCCCTGCCATACCCTGGCCCGTTCCTTGCTCTACACTGACCCTGCCCTGCCTTGGCACTGTGCTACCCTAGCCCTGCCCTGGCCTTCTGCTGGCCCTGATCCTGCCATGGCCCTGGCCCTGGTTCTGCCCTGCTTCTGGCCCTGGCCTTGGTCCTGTTGTGTCCCTGGCTGTGACCCTGCCCCTGGTTTTTCTCTGGCCATGACCCTGCCCCAGTTCTGTCGTATCCCTGGCCCTGTCTCAGTTCTGTCCTAGCCCTGGCCTTTCACAGTACTTTATGCTTAGTAAGGGCTCCATAGTGTCTGTGAGTTGAATGTTGTGTTCATAGTATCTGCCAAAACAGAAAGAAGAAAAACAAAAAAGGAAATGATGAGAAGTTGAAGCTTTGTATATAATATGCCTTGAATTGTAAGTGCCTGTTATTAGTTGTATTACATGTAGGTCATGGTTTTGTACACATAACTCCAAACCATTGATACTGTTAAAAGAATATATGAATATAGGAAAGGATGTATAAATGTAAGAATGTATGACCTTTCCAAATTAATTTTTATTTTTAGCTCTATTCGATTTTTCTCAGTGTAACAAATGTTTATTCCTATGTAATTAAGGGCATATTTCCTGTACAGAATATTCATATTACCTAATTAAAAATTATATAATACAAAAATATAATACTATTTTTAGGCCAGGCATGGTGGCTGATACCTGTAATCCAACATTTTGAGAGGCCAAGTTTGGAGAATCATTTGAGGTCAGGAGTTGACCAGCCTGGGCAACATAGTGAGACCTTGTCTTTATTAAATAAATAAATAAATAGGTTGGGCACTGTGGCTCATATCTGTAATCCCAGCATTTTGGGTTGCCAAGGCAGGAGGATTGCTTGAGCCCAGGAGTTTGAGACCAGCCTAGGCAGCATAGCAAGACTCCATCTCTACAAATAATAAAATATTAACCAGGTGCGGTGGTGCATACCTGGGGTCCCAGCTACCTGGGAGGCTAAGGTGGGAGGTTTGCTCGAGGCTGCAGTGAACTGTGAATGCACCACTGCATTCCAGCCTAGGCCACAGAACAGGACCTTGTCTATAAATAAAGAAATAAGTAAAAATATAAATAAAAATAAGTAAAAAGAAATATAAGTAAATATAAATATAAATACATATAAATATAAAATGAATACATGAAAACAAACAATTTTTAAATTTAACATCACTGAGGGCATCCTATCCATTTCGTTTCATGATTCCATTACATCATTTCACTTAGATGAAATGATAAGATGACCTGAGATGAGATGAAATGATGAGATGAAATGATGAAATGATGAGATAAGATGAGATGAAATGATGAGATGAAATTTTGAGATGAAATAGTGAGTAGAAATGATGAGATGAAATGATGAGACAAAATGACAAAGTTGAAAAGAAATTGAAAGGAGACGAGATGAAATGAGATGAAATGATGAGATGATGGATGAAATGATGAGATGAAATGATGAGAAGAAATGATGAGATGAAATGAAATGAAATAATGAAGTGAAATAATGAAATGATATGAAATAATGAAATTGAAATGAGATGAGATGAAATGAGATGAAATGATATGAACGATGAGATGAAATGTTGAAATGAGATGAGATGATGAGATGAAATGATACGAACGATGAGATGAAATGTTGAAATGAGATGAGATGATAAGATGAAATGAGATGAAATGATGAGACGAAATGAGATGAAAAATGATGAGATGAAAAATGAGAAAATGAGATGAAATGAAACATTGAAATGAGATGAAATGAAATGAAATAATGAAAGGAAATTATGAAATGTAGTGATGAAATTGAAATGAAATTGAAATGAGATGAGATAAAATGAGATGAAATGATGAAATGAAATGATGAGATGAGATTAAATGAGATGAAATGATGAGATGAGATGAAATCATGAGATGAAATCATAAGATGAAATGAGATGTAATGAAATGAGATGAAATGAAATGACATAATGAAATGAAATAATGAAATGAGATGAAATGAAATAATGAAATGATGAAATAATGAAATGGAAATGAAATGGAAATTATGAGATGAGAAGAAATGATGAGATGAAATGATGAGATGAAATGAGATTAAATGATGAGATGAGATGTGATGAAATGATGAGATGAAATGATGACATGATATGATGACATGAAATCAGATGAAATAATGAGATGAAATGATGAGATGAAATGATGAGCTGAAATGATGAGATGAGAAGAAATGAGATAAGATGAAATGTGATGAGATGAAATGACATAATGAAATGAAATAATGAAATGAAATGATGAAATGGAATAATGAAATGGAAATGATGAGATGAGATGCAATGAGTTGAAATGATGAGATGAAATGAGATGAAATGATGAAATGATGAGATGAAATGATGAGATGAGACGAGATGTGATGAAATGATGACATGAAAGGATGACATAAAATGAGATGAAATAAGATGGAATGATGAGATGAAATGAGATGAAATGATGAGATGAAATGAGATGAGATGAAATGAAATGGTGAGATGAAATGATGAGATGAATGATGAGATGAAATGATGAGATGAGATGATGAGATGAAATGATGAGATGAACTGATGAGATGAACTGATGAGATGAAATGAAATAATGAAATAATGAAATTGAAATAAAATTGAAATGAGATGAGATGAAATGATAAGATGAAATGATAAAATAAAATGATGAAATGATGAGATGTGATGAGATGAAATGATGAGATGAGATGAGATGACATGAAAATGAGATGAAATAATGAAATGAAAAAATGAAATGAAATTGAAATGAGAAGATATGAGATGAGATGAAATGATGAGATAAAATGATGAGATGAAATAAGAAATGATGAGATGAAATGATGAAATGCTGAGGCAAGATGAGATGAAATGAGGAGATGAAATGATGAGATGAAATGAAAGGATGAGATGAAATGATGAAATGAAATGATGAGATGTAATGATGAGATGCAATGATGAGATGAAATGATGAAATGATGATGTAATGATGAGAGGAAATGATGAGATGTAATGAAATGAGGTGAAATGAATGAGATGAAATGAAATAATGAAAGGAAATTGAATTGAGATGAGATGAGATGAAATGATGAGATAAAATGATGAGATGAAATAAGAAATGATGAGATGAAATGATGAAATGCTGAGGTGAGATGAGATGAAATGAGATGAAACGATGAGATGAAATGAAAGGATGAGATGAAATGATGAGATGAGATGAAATGATGAGGTGAGATGAGATGAAATGATATGAAATGAGATGAAATGATGAAATGATAAGATGAGATGAGAAGAAATGATGAGATGAAATGAGATGAGATGAAATGATGAGATGAAATGAAATGAGGTGAAATGAAATGAAATAATGAAATGAAATTGAAATGACATGAGATGAGATGAAATGAGAAGAAATGAGATGAAATGATAAAGTGATGAGATGAGATGATGAGATGAAACAATCAGATGAAAAATGATGAGATGAAAAATGATGAGATGAAATGATGAGATGAATTGAAATGAGATGAAATGAAGTGAAATAATGAAATGAGATGAAATGATGAAATGAAATGATATTGAAATGAAATTGAAAGATGAATGATGAAATGAAATGAAATGATGAAGAGATGTGGTGGTGATGATGAAATGATGAGCTGAAATGATGAGATGAAATGAAATGAAATGAGATTAAATGATGAGATGAAAAATGATGAAATGAAAAATGATGAGATGAAATGAGATGAATTGAGATGAGATGAGATGAAATAATGAAATTAGATGAAATAATGAAATGAGATGAAATGAAATAATGAAATGAAATTGAAATGAGATGAGATGAAATGATGAGATGAAATGTTGAAAGGATGAAATGAGATGAGATGAAATGATGACATGAAATGAATTGAGATGAAATGAGATGAAAAATGATATGAAAAATGATGAGATGAAAAATATGAGATGAAATGAGATGATATGAAATGACAATGAAATAATGAAATGAAATTTGGTGAAATGAAATGATGAAATGAAATAATGAATGAAATGGAAATAAGATGGGATGAGATTTGATGAAATGATGATGAAATGATGAGATGATATAATGAAATGATGAGATGAGATGGGATGAGATGAAATGATGAGATAAAATGAGATGAAATGATGAAATGAGATGAAATGATGAGATGAAGTGATGCACTGTCATGTGTGTGTCTCTCTTTTTCCCAACCAACAAAAACTATAATTCATTAATTTTAATTTTATTATTTAAGAATATTCTTAAGAGTTGAAGGAAAAATAATACCTGTACATTATGGGTTACAATCTAAGTATAAATAATACATAAATATATTAAACTTACAAAGAATATGTTTTGGAATCGAATATACCATGCTTCTGTGATGACAGTTATTTCATGCTGGTTGTCACAATTTTACATGAAAAACTAATGAAAAAATGTTTTTAACTGTTTCTAAAAATAACAGTTTCCAAAATAGTTTTACATCCGAAATATGAAAAAGATGACTTTGTGTTCCTTAATCTGATGAGATTTTCACACTCTGCACATGATAATTGTTAGATTTTTTATTGTGTTGATAAATTGTATATCAAATAAAAAATGTTATTACCTCTTAAATTAGGATTTTTAGGTGATACAGGCAGAATGGAAGGCACGTTTTTATAACTTTGTCTAAATGAACTTTCTAAATGCCTGAGTATTAAAAGATAGCTTGTCTATAAATCACAATGTATATATTACTGTATGACCTAGGACCAATCAAAACTGTTTTCTCTGATAACATTATATTGTGCCCAATATAAAATGGATATAATACCTCAAACTTAAATCCAGGCATTGTCATTGAATATTTTAAGAATATGCAGCAAAGTGTGCTTTTAAAAATACAAGCTAGTGATTGTACTAAATTTGTAAATCACATAGGATAGTGGGTCATTTTAAGAATATTAATTATTTCAATCTATAAAGGTGGATGTCTTTCCTTTTTGTGTTTTCTTTAATTTCTTTCATTAATATTTGTCATTTTTGTTGTAGAAATCTTTTACTTCCTTGGTTAAATTTATTTCTAAGTACATTTTTGTAGCTATTGTAAAAGGAATTGCTTTCTTAATTTCTTGTTTCAGCTAGTTTACTATCAATATATAGAAATGCTACTGATTTTTATATGTTGATTTATATCCTGCAACTCACCCTTCCTTCCTTCCTTCCTTCCTTCCTTCCTTCTTCCTTTTTCTTTCTTTTTCTTTCTTTCCTTGTTTCTCTTTCCCCTTTACCTCTTTCTTCTTTTTCTTCCTTTCTTCCCTTTCTTTTCTTTCTTTCTCTTTCTTTCTCTCTCTCTCTCTTCCTTCCTTCCTTCCTTTCTTCCTTTCTTTCCCCTTTCTGATTTTCTATCTCTCTAATGCTCTAAGTCATAAAAAGAAAAAAAAAAAAACCATGAGCATTTGCCACTGCTTTTTCTTCTTGCAGACAGTTTCATTAGGTGATTGTATTTGGTTGGGTAGTGACCTGTAGCTATTAGTGACCTGTAGCTGCTGTAACAAGTTATCACAAATGTGGTAGCTGAAAACAACACATATTAGCTGTCTTACAGTTATGAAGAACAGAAGGCTGAAGTCAGTTTCTCCAGGCTAACATAAAAGTGTGCAGGGCTGGTTTATTTTAGAGGCTTTGGAGGTGAATGCATTTTCTTGCCTTGCCAGCTTCCAGAAGCTGCCTGCTTTCCTTGGCTCATGGTCCCTTCCTCCACCTGCAAAACCCACACCCACATCACCCCGGGCTCTGCTTCCATTGTCACTTCTTCTATAACTTTGATCCTCTTGCCTCCCTCTCATAAGGAGCCTTCTGATGACAGACGGCCAACCCAGAGAATCCAGGACAGCCCCCCATCTTAGGATCACTAATTAAACCACAGTTGCAAAGTGTGTTTTTCCAGGTGAGGTCACATACTCACAGGTTCTAGAGATTGGGATGTGGACAGCTTTGGGGGATATTATTCATCTACCATATGGGGAGTGGGATGTATAAATCTTTGGGGCCATTATTCTGTCTATCACATGGGGATTTGGGTGTTGATAACATTTTTAGGGTCATTATTCTGTCCACCACGTGGGGATTAGGGTGTGGACATCTTTGGGGGCCATTACTCTTTCTACCACAGGGGATTACAATGTAGACAACTTTGGGGCCATTATTCTGTCTCCCACATGGGATTAGGATGTGGACATCTTTGGGGCCATTATTCTGTCTACCACATGAGGTTAAGATGTGGACATTTTTGAGGTCATTATTCTCTCTACCACACAGGGATTAGAATGTGGACATCTGGCCAGGCGTAGTGGCTCATGCCTGTAATCCCAGCACTTTGGGAGGCTGAGGCAGGCGGATCACGAGGTCAGGAGATCGAGACCATCCTGGCTAACATGGTGAAACCCCATCTCTACTAAAAATACAAAAAATTGACCGAGCGTGGTGGTGGGCACCTGTAGTCCCAGCTACTAGGGAGGCTGAGGCAGGAGAATGGCGTGAACCCGGGAGGCACAGGTTGCAGTGAGCCGAGATTGCGCCACTGCACTTCAGCCTCAGCAACAGAGTGAGAGTCCATCTCAAGATAAATAAATAAATAAAAAATAAATAAAAGCGTGTGTATACGTTCATATGTACAGATGGTTTCCAGCTTACAATGGTTGGATTTACAACTTTTCAGCGTTACGATCAGTGTATCAAGATACTAAATGCATTTTTAAGTTAGGGTATGTGGACCCACGATGGACTTGTGGGGAGGTAACCCCACTGTAAGTCAAGGGGCATCCCTCTGTGTGTATATAGATTCTCCACCCCCTAAAAAAATTATAAGCACTGTGACCAGCCCTAAAGTGGCTCAGGCTCATGCATGCAGCCCACCTGGGCTTGAATGCTCTTTGCAAACATACGTTAGATCTGGATAGCCCAACTCTTCAGGGAAACCCTCTTGTTGCCATGGCAACATGTGGACCATTCTGGAAGATCGTGAACAGGTATCTACCAGCAGGTGGCAGCATGGGGCAGCTGATGGAACCCAGCTCCGTTAGCTCCAAGATTGCACCTGTCAGAGGCAGTCAGGGCTGGGGTGACCATGAATGGGGAAAAAGCAACCTCCCACCCCAACTTTATTGCTTTGCCGCTTTTTTTTTTTTTGAGGTGGACTCTCGCACTGTCACCTGGGCTGGAGTGCAAAGGCATGATCTCGGCTCACTGCAACCTCCACCTCCCGGGTTCAAGCGATTCTCCTGCCTCAGCCTCCCAAGTAGCTGGGGTTATAGTCACCTGCCACCACGCCCGGCTAATTTTTTTGTATTTTTAGTGGAGACTGGGTTTCACCATGTTGGCCAGGCTGGTCTCAAATTCCTGACCCCGGGACCCGCCCGCCTCAGCCTCCCAAAGTGTTGGGATTACAGGCGTGAGCCACCGTGCCCAGTCTGCTTTCCTGTTTTAAATGTTAGGTTTCACTGAAAACAATCCCACATCCAAAAGGATTTTTTCATTATGTTCCCCCATCAAGGGCAGATACACTAAAACTTCAGAGGCTGGCCTGGCGCAGTGGCTCATGCCTGTAATCCCAGCACTTCGGGAGGCCGAAGGGGGTGTATCAGTTGAGGTCAGGAGTTTGAGACCATCTTGGCCAACATGGTGAAACCCTATCTCTACTAAAAAGCACAAAATTAGTTGGGCGTGGTGGTGGGAGCCTGTAATTCCAGCTACTCGGGAGACTGAGGCAGGAGAATTGGTCGAACCCGGGAGGTGGAGGTTGCAGTGAGCCGAGATTGCGCCACTGCCCTCCAGCCTGGGCAACAAGAGCAAAACTCCATCTCAAAAAAAAAAAAAATCAGAGGCTTACATTTTCTCTTGTCGAAAAAAACGAGGGGAGGGATATTTTCCCACTTTCCGCCCCACCCGCTTCCCCAGCAAACTGGTAGCTGCAAGTTCTTTGTCTGCCATTTTCAAATGTGCGTAAATCTTTTAAAGAAAGCCGCACCACAGCTCAAGAATGTTTCCTGCAGTGTCTGGGAGGAATCTCTTTGAAATGTGATCCCCAAGGGGGAGGAAAAAAAGCTTCATCCACGGAGGAGAAGAGCTTAATTTAAGCTGTTACCTGACTCCAAATTGCAAAGCCTACACCTCCAGTCAAAATGAGTCCTCGTTTAGTTTCAGAAAGTGAAAGGAAAGGGCTGTCTCCACTTTGCCGCGTAAAGGATGAGATTTCGTTCTTTCTTTTCCTTTTTTTTTTTTTTTTTTTTTTTTGAGACAGAGTTCCACTCTTCTTGCCCAGGCTGGAGTGCAGTGGTGCGATCTCAGCTCACCGCAACCTCCACATCCCGGGTTCAAGCGATTCTCCTGCCTCAGCTTCCTGAGTGGCTGGGATTACAGGCATGCACAACCATGCCTGGCTAATTTTTTTGTATTTTTAGTAGAGACAAGGTTTCTCCATGTGGGTCAGGCTGATCTCGATCTCCCATCCTCAGGTGATCCACCTGCCTCGGCCTCCCAAAGTGCTGGAATGACAGGCATGAGCCACCGCACCCGGCCCATAAAAGGGTGAGATTTCTTTCTGTGTTTCTGATCCCTTTCACGGATGGTCTGGGATGTACATCACATTTGAATTTAATGCTTGTTCTGTAGAAAAATGGTTTTCTTTTTCTTCTACCCTTGAGGAGAGGGGTTAAGGAAGGAGTTCCTGGATTGGGAGGAGATTTTTTTGCGTTTTTTTTTTTTTTTTTTTGAGACAGAGTCCCTGACTCAGTCTGGAGTGCCCTGAACGATCTCGGCTCACTGCAACCTCGCCTCCAGGGTTCAAGCGATTCTCCTGCCTCAGCCTCTTGAGTAGCTGGAATTACAGGTGTGCACCATCATCCCTGGCTAATTTTTTTTTTTTTTTTTGAGACGGAGTTTCTCTCTTGTTGCCCAGCCTGGAGTGCAATGGCGTGATCTCAGCTCACCACAACCTCCACCTCTCAGGCTCAAGAGATTCTCCTGCCTCAGCTTCCCTAATAGCTGGGATTACAGGCATGTGCCACCATGCCCAGCTAATTTTTGTATTTTTAGTAGAGACGGGGTTTCACCATGTTGGCCAGGCTGGTCTGGAACTCCGAACCTCAGGTGATCCACCTGCCTTGGCCTCCCAAAGTGCTGCGATTACAGGCATGAACTACCGTACCCGGCCAATTTTTGTATTTTTTTGGTAGAGACAGGGTTTCTCCATGTTGGTCAGGCTAGTCTCGAACTCCTGACCTGAAGTGATCTGCCCGCCTCAGTCTCCCAAAGTGCTGGGATGAGAAGCGTGAGCCACTGCACCTGGCCTTGGCTTGTTTTTTTTTTTTTTTGGAGACAGAGTCCCCGTCACTCAGTGTGGGGTACTGTGGCTGATTTCAGCTCACTGCAACCTCTGCCTCCAGGATTCAAGTGATTCTCCTGCCTCAGCCTCCTGAGTAGCTGAGATTACGGGCTCCTGCCACCATGCCTGGCTAATTTTGTATTTTTTAGTAGAGATGGGGTTTGACCATGTTGCTCAGGCTGGTCTCAAACTCCTGACCTCAAGTGGTCCGCCCGCCTCTGCCCCCCAAAGTGCTGGGGTGACAGGCATGAGCCACCACCACTCATGGTAGAGATTTTGCTTTTTAATTCTATTTCCTTAACACCTTGAACATGTATTGCTTGGGCTGTTCCTCATCTCAGCCGTATGTTTTGATTCGATTACCTTCCAATGAGCACCTTATTATTTAAAAGTGGACTTCAAGATGGGAATGTACCGTTTCCTTTTCTATCACACTTCACTGTTGGACCATGAACCCTATTATTATTATTATTATTATTGAGAGAGTTTCGCTCTTGTTGCCCAGGCTGGAGTGCAATGGTGTGATCTCAGCACACTGCAACCTCTGCCTTCTGGTTTCAAGCGATTCTCCTGCCTCAGCCTGCTGAAGAGCTGGGATTACAGGCGCACACCACCATGCCCGGGTAATTTTTGTATTTTTAGTAGAGACGGGGTTTCACCATGTTGCCCAGGCTGGTCTCGAACTCCTGACATCCTGATTTGCCCACTTTGGCCTCCCAAGGTGCTGGGACTACAGGCATGTGCGCCACACCCGGCTAATTTTTGTATTTTTAATAGAGATGGGGGTTTCACCACGTTGCCTAGGCTGGTCTTGAACTCCTGACCTCGTGATCTGCCAGCCTCGGCCTCCCAAAGTGCTGGGACTACAGGCATGTGCCACCACACCTGGCTAATTTTTGTATTTTTATTAAAGACTGGGTTTCACCATGTTGCCCAGGCTGGTCTGGAACTCCTGACCTCATGATCTGCCTGCCTTGGTCTCCCAAAGTGCTGGGACTACAGACATGTGCCAGCACACCCAGCTAATTTTATATTTTTAGTAGAGACGGGGTTTGGTCATGTTGCCCAGGCTGATCTTGAACTCCTGACCTCATGATCCTCCCGCCTCGGCCTCCCAAAGTGCTGCATGACAAGTGTGAGCCACCACGCCCGGTCACCATGAACTCTAATGTCAGGAATTACCGAGGCGCTCTTTCTGCATTTTTTCTGGTATAGATCCTGGTAAGCCACATCCAGAAGAGATTTCTCTGGAAGAACTTTGCCTTGAATGGAAGCAATTGTCCTGATGGCCACTAGGGGAAGCAAGCATCCTTTTCTCTCTTCGAATTGTAACTCGAGAAGGATCTGAGGCAGGTGTCCATAATTGAGGAAGTTGACTTTGCCAGGGTTGAGGACGCCATGACATAACCTCAGGAGGTTCTGATGACATGGGCCCAAGGTGGTTGGGGTGTAGCTTGCATTTTAGGAAGACTTGAAGCATCAATCAATACATGTAAGATGTACGTTGGTTCTATCTGGAAGGGCAGGATGACTCAAAGGGGGTACACTTAAACATATTCTGGGCTGGGCACGGTGGCTCACACCTGTCATCCCAGCACTTTGGGAGGCCGAGGTGGGTGGGTCACCTGAGGTCAGTTCGAGACCATCCTGGCCAACATGGTGAAACCCTGTCTCTACTAAAAATACAAAATCAGGCAGGACGCAGTGGCTCACGCCTGTCATCCCAGTACTTTGAGAGGCCCAGGCGGGCAGATCACGAGGTCAGGAGATCGAGACCATCCTGGCCAACATGATGAAACCCTGTCTGTACTAAATATACAAAATTAGGCAGATGCAGTGGCTCATGCCTGTCATCCCAGTACTTTGGGAGGCCGAGGCGGGCAGATCACGAGATCAGGAGATCGAGACCATCCTGGCTAACACGGTGAAACCCGTCTCTACTAAAAATACAAAAAAAATTAGCCTGATGTGGTGGAGGGGCGCCTGTAATCCAGCTACTCAGGAGGCTGAGGCAGAAGATTGGCGTGTGAACCCGGGAAAGGCGGAGCTTGCAGTGAGCCGAGATTGCACCACTGCACTCCAGCCTGGGAGGACAGAGCCAGACTCTGTCCAAAAAAAAAAATTAGCTGGGTTGTGGTGTGTGAACCTGTAATCTCAGCTGCTTGGCGAGGCTGAGGCAGGAGAATCGCTTGAACACTTGAGGGCCCAGTGAGTTTGAGATCAGCTTTGGTCAACATGGCGAAAACCCGGTTTCTACTAAAAATACAAAAAATCAGCACAGCGTGGTGGCACACGCTTTTTAATCTTCAGCTGCTAGGGAGGCTGAGGTGTGAGAATTGCTTGAACCCGGGAGGTGGAGGTTGCAGTGAACTGAGATCACATCACTGCACTTCCAGCCTGGGCGGACAGGTGGAGACTCTGTCTCAAACAAAACAAACAAACAAACAAAAAAATAATCTCATTGCCAATTTGGTTGGAAAGAGTTTATTATCCATAGAAAGGAATGTCTGGTTTATGATGGTGTTGATAGAGACCGAGGTTTTATGTGCAGATGAAGCCTCCAGGTAGCAGGCTTCTGGAAGAGAAGAGACTGCAAATTTTTTTTCTTTTTTTTTTTTTCTTTTTTTTTAACGGAGTTTCACTCTTGTCATCCAGGCTGGAGTGCAGTGGCCCAGTCTGGGTTCATTGCAAACCTCCACCCTCCCAGGTTCAAGTGATTCCCTACCTCAGCCTTCCTGAGTAGGCTGGGATTACAGGCATTGCACCACCACGACCAGCTAATTTTTCTATTTTAGTAGAGACCGGGGTTTCACCATGTTGGCCAGGCTGGTGTCGAAACTCCTGACTTTGTTGATCCGCCCGCCTCAGCCTCCCAAAGTGCTGGGATTACAGGCGTGGAGCCACCACACCTGGCCTTTATGGTTATTTCTTGATGATATGCTAAACAAGAGGTTGGATTATTCATGCCTCCCCCTTTTAGACCATATAAGGTAAATGAGGGGCTAAGCAACCTACTGGACTGCGTTGCCAGATCGTTAAGTCATTTTAAGTCACAGGATGAGATAGGAGGTCGGGTACAAGATACAGATCATAAAGGACCTTGCTGATAAAAGTGGTTGCAGTAAAAGAAGCTGGCCAAACCACACCAAACCAAGATGCCACAACCAGTGCCCTGTGGTCGTCCTCACTGCTACACTCCCACCAACACCATGGACCAGTTTACAAATTGCCACAGCAAACATCAGGGAAGTTACCCTTATATGGGTCTAAAAAGGAGAGGCATGAATAATCTACCCCTTGTTTAGCATATCATCAAGAAATAAACCATAAAGGCCAGGTGTTGTGTCTCCAGCCTGTTAATCCTAGCACTTTGGGAGGCTGAGGTGGGGCAGATCATGAGGTCAGGAGTTCGACCACCAGCCTGGCCAACATGGCAAAAAATAATAAATAAAGCAAAAATAAAAATCTGGAATAGACTCCCCCCTTGGCCAGGACACTCTAAAAAATTTAACATGAAATTATTTTCAATTTAAATTTAAAGTTGGCCAGGCGCGGTGGCTCAGGGCCTTCATCCCAGCACTTGGGAGGCCAAGGCGGGTGGATCATTGAGGTCAGGAGATCAAGACCATCCTGGCTAAACATGGTGAAACCCCGTCTCTACTAAAAATACAAAAAATTAGCTGGGCATGGTGGTGGGCACCTGTAGTCCCAGCTACTCGGAGGCTGAGGCAGGGAGAATGGCCATGAACCCAGGAGGCAGAGGTTGCAGTGAGCAAGAGACTGTGCCACTGCACTCCAGCCTGGGGCAATAGAGCGAGACTCCGTCTCAAAAAAAAAAAAAAAAATAAAGTTCATGCCATGTTGGGAAGTGGGAGGTTGGCCAGGCCTCACTACACCCCTCTGTTACCAGGAAAGCAGTCCTCATCCAGATCCCAAGAGAGGGTTCTTGGATCTCATGCAAGAAAGAATTCAGGGCAAGTTCCATAGAGCAAAGGGAAAGCGAGTTTATTGGGAAAGTAAAGAAATAAAAAGAAATGGCTTACTCTGTAGAACAGAGCAGTCTCCAGGGTTGCTGTTTACCCGTTTTTATGGTTCTTTCTTTTTTATTTTTTTATTTTGAGACGGAGTCTTGCTCTGTTGCTCAGGCTGGAGTGCAGTGGCCCCATCTTCAGCTCACTGAAACCTCCGCCTCCCCTGTTCAAGCCATTCCACTGCCTCAGCCTCCCAAGTAGCTGGGACTACAGGTGTGCGCCATCATGCCTGGCTAATTTTTTGTATTTTTAGGAGAGATGGGTTTCACCATATTGGTCAGGGCTGGTTCTCAAACTTCCTGACCTCAAGTGATCCGCCCACCTCTGCCTCCCAAAGTGCTGGGATTACAGGCATGAGCCACCACACCAGGCCCGGGGTAATATCTGTTATAGCCAGAGTGATTTTAGAGTGACCTTCACATATCGTGACCCGTGAATGAGTTTCCTGGGCGTTGATGGTTAATACTGAATTGTCAAACTTGATTGGATTGAAAGATCCAATCAAAGCATTGTTCCTGGGTGTGTCTGTGAGAGTGTTGCCAAAGGGAGAATAACACTAGAGTCAGTTGGACTCGAGAGGCAGACCCACCCTCAATCTGGGTGGGCACCATCTCATCAGCTGCCTGTGTGGGCCAAAATAAAAGCAGGCAGAGGAGCGTTGAAAAGGCTAGACTGGCTTAGCCCTCCCAGCCTCCATCTTCCTCCCTTGCTGGATGGCTTCCTGCTCTGCACCACTGGACTCCAAGTTCTTCAGCCTTGGGACTCAGAGTGGCTTCCTGGTTCCTCAGCTTGCGGTGACCTATGGTGGGACCTCACCTTGTGATTGTGTGAGTTAATACTCCTTAATAAACTCCCCTCATATATTATATTATATATATATATTAATATTATATACACACCACACACAACACACAAACAACACACACATACCCATATATATGCGTATGTATATACATACGCATATATATGGTGTTATAAATAGTATATGTGTGTGTGTGTATATCTTCTATTAGTTCTATTCCTCTAAGGAACCCTGACTGATACAATCTATATGCGTTAAAAAGAGTACACATG
This sequence comes from Nomascus leucogenys, assembly GCF_006542625.1. Lineage (NCBI taxonomy): Eukaryota > Metazoa > Chordata > Mammalia > Primates > Hylobatidae > Nomascus > Nomascus leucogenys. The sequence continues at coordinate 5,936 of NW_022096659.1, read as the reverse complement.
AATAATCCACTCCTAGCTTTAGATTCATCAGAAATAACCATAAAAAATGGGGGCCAGGTGCGGTGGCTTACGCCTTCATCCCAGCACTTGGGAGGCCGAGGTGGGTGGATCGCCTGAGGTTGGGAGTTCGATATCAGCGTGGCCAACATGGTGAAACCCCATCTCTACTAAAAATACAAAAAAAAATTAGCCGGGGCATATGGGTGGCAGTTACCTGTAATCCCAGCTACTTGGAGGCTGAGGCAGGGATAATCGCTTTGAATCCGGGAGGCGGAGGTTGCAGTGAGCCGAGATCATGCCACTGCACTCTGGCCTGGGCGACAGAGTGAGGACCTCGTCAAAAAAAAAAAAAAAAAGGTTGTATTCTTTTGAGTCCTTGATAGCCTTTGACTGAATACATCATTATTAGTTTGGTGTACAAGTAATGGAGTGAAAAACAAAAAACAACACCACAACCACAAAAAACAACAACAAAAAAAACACCCAGGCACAAAAGTGCAAAAATGGCACAATATCATTTGCATGAAGTGTCTAGAATTAGACTGTTTGCAGAAGGTCAGAGAGCAGATGGGTGATTTGCTTTAAGGCTGAGAGCAGGGGAGATGGGGAGTGACGGTTTAATGGGTATGGGTCTTTTTGGGGGGTTATGAAGTGTTCTGGAACTAGATAGGGCTGGCGGTTGTGTAAAATGCTCCAGTGTACTAAATCGTCTTCTTCCTTAAAATGGCAAAATCTGTGTGTAATGTGCATTGCCCAACAGTAAGAAACAACAGCAGCACAAAGGGAGGTGGTAACTCAGTCATATCACACCCTGCAGGCCCCATCACCCTTCCTCCTTCCTCTGTTCACCTCCTCCTCCCTTTCCAGGCTCTGCAGACAAGCCCTGGCAGCCCTCCCTGGCCGTCTGGACCCAGGCCTGCCTGTCTTGGGTGCATTTTAGGACATTAAGTCTGTCTGGAACCTGAGAGCGTCAGCCATGCGGTAAGTTCCCCACGTCCCTCCAGCAGTCTGGGAGGGAGCTCTCTCCTTTGCTTTTGTACCACCCTGGAGAAAATTGTCAGGCAGCAGACATGAAGAGCCTCTGGAGAGATTCAGTGAGGGCTGGCAGGCAGGTGTCCAGGAGCCTGAGTGACTTCACGAAAGGACGTATTCCTTAAAGACAAATTCATCAAGGGATTGGTTTAAATAATTCCTGCTCAGCCATCCCAATTAAGCTTCATCATCAGACACTGCATCTGTTGCCTTTTCTAGAAACATGAGCTCTCAGCTCAGTGATACCGTCTGTCAGGGTTTCCAATGTTTCACCCCCCAGGGGAGCCGGTTTCCATACACCAAAGCTCTCTAAGGTCCAGTTCGTTGAGGATGGGGAAGCACTGCTGTCTGTGTGCCTTTCCAAAGCTGCCAAGTCCTCTTGCATTAAGAAAGATTAGTTTGTACTCTTGGAGGAGAAGCGCAGAAGGTTAACAAGATTAGAGAGAGCTCCTGAGACCTGCTGTGAGATTCCCTGAGGGATGTGGCTAATAAAACTGTAAAAACCACGCAGGCGGTGTCTCTCACGGCCGGGTCCTGATTTCAGAGCCGGAAATGTCTACCTCTTCTAGGCAGTTTGCTACCTCAATAATTTACGTTGTCAGTTGTGGTATCCAAGCCCCAGCACAATTTTTTTCTTTGTTTGTTTGTTTGCAGTTTGCAGGTGATACTTAGTTTCTAAAGGTGTGTTTTTCTATTTTTCTTTTTTCTTTTTTCTTTTTTTTTTTTTTTTGAGGCGGAGTCTCACTCTGTCGCCCAGGCTGGAGTGCAATGGCGCAATCTCCGCTCACTGCAACCTCCGCCTCCCGGGTTCACACCATTCTCCTGCCTCAGCCTCCTGCCCGAGTAGCTGGGACTACATGCGCCTGCCACCACGCCTGGCTAATTTTTTGCATTTTTAGTAGAGACGGGGTTTCACCGTGTTAGCCAAGATGGTCTCGATCTCCTGACCTCGTGATCCGCCCACCTCGGCCTCCCAAAGTGCTGGGATTACAGGTGTGAGCCACCGCGCCCAGTCGATTTTTCTTAACTAAGGAATGTCTATGTGTATGCATATAGTTGTCTGGCTGGTAGAGGTGGAGAGCTTCATGAATGTGTGTATGCGTGTGTGTTTCTGCATGTGTCTGTGTGTGTATGTGTTTGTGCGTTATCTGTGTTTGTGGTTATGTTTGTGTCTGTACATATGCATGTGTCTTTGTGGATGTGTTTTTGCATATGTATGGCTGTCTGTGTGTGTGTTTGCCTGTTTGTGTATGCATGTGAATGTGTGTTTATATTTGTGTATTTGTGTCTCTGTGTGTATGTGTATTATGTATTTGTACATGAGTATGTTTTTGCATGTGTCTATTTGGGTGTGCATGTGTGTGTGCATATGTGTGTATATGCATGCTAGTGTGTGTGCAGTTGTTTGTGTATGCACTTGTGCATATGTGCATGTGTGCGTATGTGTGTGTAGACATGGATATGTATCAGTGTGTATGCCTGTTAGTATCTGTGCATTGTGTGTATGTGTTTGTGTATGTGTATAATTGGGTGTGTGTGTATATGCATGCTAGTGTGTATACAATTGTTTATGTATTTGTGCATATGTGCATCTGTGCATTTGTGTGTGTAGATATGGATATGTATGAGTGTGTTTGCCTGTTACAGTCTGTATGCATTTGTGTGAATGTGCTTGTGGATGTATATTTTTGGGTGTGCATGTGTGTGTGTGCGTGTATGCATATGTGCATATATGCATGCTAGTGTGTTTGCAGTTGTTTGTGTATGCATATATGCATGTGCGCATTTCTGTGTGTAGATATGGATATATATGAGTGTGTATGCCTGTTAGTGTCTGTATGCATTTGTGTGAGTGTGTTTGTGCATGTGTATATCTGGGTGCTTGTATATATGGATATGTATGAGCATGTATGCCTATTAGTATCTGTATGCATTTGTGGGTATATGTTTGTGCATTTGTATATTTGGGTGTGCATGTGTGTATGTGTGTATATATATATGCATGCTAGTGTATACACAATTGTTTGTGTATTTGTGCATATGTGCATGTGTGCATTTGTGTGTGTAGATATGGATATGGATGAGCATGTATATTAGTGTCTGTATGCATTTGTGTGTGTTTGTGCATGTGTATACTTGGGTGTGCATGTGTGTGGGGGTGCATGTGTGTGTGCATGTGTGTATATGCATGCTAGTGTGTATGCAGTTGTTTGTATATTCATTTGTGCATATGTGCATGTGTGCCTTTGTGTGTGTAGATACAGATATGGATGAGCATGTATGTCGATTAGTGTCTTTGTGAATTTGTGTGTATGCATTTGTGCATATGTGCATGTGTGCATTTGTGTGTGTATGTATGGATACAGATGAGCCTGTATGCCTGTTAGTGTCTGTATGCATTTGTGTGAATGTGTTTGTGCATGTGTATATTTGGGTGTGCATGTGTGTATGTGTGTATATGCATGCTAGTGTGTAGGCAATTGTGTGTGCATATGTGCATGTGTGCATTTGTGTGTGTAGATATGGATATGGATGAGCGTGTATGCCTGTTAGTGTCTGTATGCATTTGTGTGTATGTGTTGTGCTATGTGCATGTGTGCATTTGTGTGTGTAGATATGGATATATATGAGCATTTATTCCTGTTAGTGTCTGTATGCATTTGTGTGAGTGTGTTTGTGCATATGTGCATATGTGGTATGTGTGCATGTGCATATTTGGGTGTGCATGTGTGTGTGTGTGTGTGTATATGCGTGCTAGTGTATACATAATAGTTTGTATGTGTGCAGATGTGCAGGTATGCATTTGTGTGTGTATATATGGATATAGATGAGCATGTGTGCCTGTTAGTGTTTGTATGCATTTTTGTGTGTGTTTGTGCATATGTGCATGTGTGTATTTGTGTGTGTATATATGGATACGGATGAGTAGTATGCCTGTTAGTGTCTGTATGCATTTGTGTGTATGTGTTTGTGTATGTGAATGTTAGCATTTGCATATGTGTGTGTATATGTGTGTCTGTATGTGTGCGTCTGTACGTGTGTGCGTGTGCATCTATGTGTGTGCATGTGCATATGTGTATAGGCACATGCTGATTTGTGTGTGTGAGGGGAGGGGGCACAGGCAGACCCTCTCTGTGTGGTCCCAGTTGGGGCCTGGTGGCAAGGAGCCTGGTGCATTCAGCCCTGGGTGGATGCGGTAGTGGAGGGAACAGCAGGGCAGCGTCTGAGGTGTGAAAAAGCACAACCTGCCCCGAGAGAGCCCTGTGCTCTGGGCCATCTTGGCTTCTCGGGCCACAGGTGCATTCCTCACAGGTGACCTGAGGGTGGAGGAAAGGCCGTCTCTGCAGGCCAGGGGGCCCGCTGGTTAGTGCTCACACCCAGTGTGCACCTGGACGGCACCAGAGATCTTCCTACCTCCCAGGAGCCGATGCACGATCTCCGGGAATCTGGCCCTTGTCACCCTCGACCTCGGGCACCACGAGACTCCATTTACAGACGGGAAGCCGCCTGGGGCTGACCTTGCTGACCCCTGTCCGGCCTCGATGGGTCTGACGGCAGGTGCCATTGTCTTCCCAACAGCGGCGTGTGACCCAACACGAGTTCGGGAGTGCGAACATTCTCTTCTCGGAGCTTCGCAAGCTGTTTTAGCACAAACTCACTGCTCAGCAGACTTCTTTGAACAAGGAGTCGCCTTAAAAAATGACACTTAAGCCTGTAATCCTAGCACTTTGGGAGGCCGAGGCAGGCGCATCGCTTGAGGTCAGGAGTTCGAGACCAGCCTGGCCAACATGGAGAAACCCCATCTCTACTAAAAAATACAAGAATTAGTCAGGGTTGGTGGCTCATGCCTGTAATCCCTGCTACTCAGGACGCTGAGTCAGGAGAATCGCTTGAACCCGGGAGGTGGGGGTTGCAGTGAGCCGAGATTGCACCATTGCACTCCAGCCTGGGCAACACAGCGAGGCTCTGTCTCTAAAATAAATAAAATAAAATAAAAGAGTAAAATAAAGTAAGATGAAATATAAATATAATAATAACAATAAAAATATAATAAATAATAATAAAATCTGCCTACATAGGTCAGTGTGCAGGCGGCGAATTGACTCCTTGCTCTGTGGCGTCAGAGCCTTGGAGAAAAGGGGGGTCACTGAGAAGGGGGGCGGGTCAAGTAAGAAGAAAACGCCAGGAAGGCTGATGCAAATCCCAGACCTCAAGGAACAAGGGAGGGGCTGTTCTATCAAGTCCTGACGCCCAGGGGTAACGGTAGAGGAGAAGGAATCCATTCTTTGCCTCTCTCTCTTCTCCTCTGCACCTGCTCCCATTGTCTGAGCCCTGCTGAAGTCACCCAGCCCTCAAGCAGAGCCAGGCCAATTACCAGCCTTCTCTTTCTTCCTCCCCTAGCGCCTGCACCTGCTCCCCATTGCTGAGCCTGCTGAAGTCACCCAGCCAGGTGATGTCAATCAGCAGAGCCAGGCAGATGTCAATTACACAGGGCCTTCTCTTCTTCCGCCCCTAGAGCCTGCACCTGCTCCCCATTGGCTGAGCCTGCTGAAGTCACCCAGCCAGGTTATGTCAATCAAGCCAGGCCGATCAATTACACAGGGCCTTCTCTCTTCCCGCCCTCTAGCCTGCACCTGCTCCCCATTGGCCAAGCCCTGCTGAAGTCACCCAGCCGGTGATGTCAATCAAGCCAGGCAGATATCAATTACACAGGGCCTCTCTCTCTCTTCCCGCCCTCTAGCCCCTGCACCTGCTCCCCATTGGCCAAGCCCTGATGAAGTCACCCAGCCGGTGATGTCAATCCGAGTCGGGCAGATGTCAATTACACAGGGCCTTCTCTTCCCGCCCGCTAGCCCCTGCACCTGCTCCCCATTGGCTGAGCCCTGCTGAAGTCACCCAGCCAG
>NW_022096658.1:0-26669 GCF_006542625.1 Nomascus leucogenys | reverse complement strand
GATTATCACATCCATTGACGTCATATTAAGTTGTGTTTCTGGAAGCCAAATTTAGGCAGGGGTAATGAGTTAATATCTCTAAGTGGATACCTTTTATCTCTACAGTCAAGGATACTTGAAAGTGGAAAAACATACTGGCTTCAAGTCTTGGGAACTAGGACTTACCGGAAATGTGCTTGTTTGTTTTCTTTCCTGGTGGAATTGTCTTCTCGGAGAGATGGTGCTTCCTTTTCAATAGGAAAAAATTGATCCTATGCTGCTTTACTTTAATGCTTTGCTTTTGTCAAAATAGTGTTTTCTTAGGAAAATTAACCTATCATAATATAATGAAAAGAGAAATACTGAAGACACAAAATGATGTCCTGTTAATATTGAGTAGGAAGCATCAAGGGATATGAGAAGAGGGAAGCGAAGAGAGGGAGAATAGAAATATATAGTGTAACAAAAATTACTAAAAAGGATTAGCATATACATGTAGTCAATAAGTCAATAAATGGCTGTTTATAGAAAGCCTACCAGGCACTAGGGGATATAGCAGTGAAGAAGGCAAAGACACAATTGGCTATACTGTAGTGAGGAGGCAAAGAGGACGAAGACATACAAATACCTAAACAAAGCAATGGTGTGAAGGGCTATAAGGTACACAACTACGAAGAAGATTACATGTGATAACATGGCTGAGTAAAACTGGCAAGTAGGAAGGCACTGATCTGGCTATAGGTATTTCAGAGCATTTTTCTCTCTGAGGAGGTAATATTTCATTTGAGAGTTGAGTGAAGACAAACAGGAAGGTACTTTGAAGATCTGGGGTGCTCTGAGCAGAAAGAAGGGCAGATATAAAGATTCTGTAATTTAAAAAGAGAGCTTCATAGTTTCTTACAAAGAAAAGAAGGCCGGTTTGGCTGGAATGTCCATGAAGGAAGAGAATGGAGAGAGATTACATGGGTGTTCTCAGGGACCAAATCTAGATCTTATATCAAAGTGTGAATATAAATTAACTACATTGAAAAGTGTATGATGGATGTGTGATACGATGAGGTTAGCTCTTAGGAGGGTGTACTATTGTGGAAGGGTACAGTAGTGAAGGAAGGGGGTTCATTAAGCTGACTATTGCACCTGTCCAGTTGAAGGATGCTGGTGGTTGGGGTTATGAGTGTAGAAATAAAGTTGGAGAAAATCAGTTGAGGTTGGCAGTTGATTTAAAGATGAATGAATTTACTGAGCGAGAATTATATCAAGGTATTTGGATTTAGGGACACAGTTTCACAGATTGATTCTGTGTAGTTTTTATTTGAACACATTCATTTTTCCGCTATAGGCCCCTTATCGCCCTGAGTTTGCACTTGCATTTTCTACAGAAAGAGTTTTTCAGAACTGCTCAATCAAAGGTAAGGTTCAACTCTGTTAGTTGAATGCACAGAACAGAAAGAAGTTTCACAGAATGCTAATGTGTAGTTTTTATTTGAAGATATTCCTTTTTCTGCTACAGGCCTCTTAGCGCTCCAAAGGTCCAGTTGCAATTTCTACAGAAAGAGTGTTTCAGATCTCCTCAATCAAAAGTATGTTTCAACTCTGTTAGTGGAATGCACAGGACAGAGATTAGTTTCACAGATAGCTTCTGTGTAGTTTTTATTTGAACATATTCCTTTTTCCACTATAGGCCTCTTAGCCACCTGAATGTCCACTTGCATTTTCTACAGAAAGAGTGTTTCAGAACTGCTCAATCAAAAGTAAGGATATCTCAGTTACTTGAATGCACAGAACAGAAAGAAGTTTCACAGAATGCTTCTGTGTAGTTTTTATTTGAAGATATTACTTTTTCCGCTATAGACCTCTTAGCGCTCCGAAGGTCCACTTGCGTTTTCTACATAAAGTGTGTTTCAGAACTGCTCAATCAAAAGTAAGGTTCAACTCTTTTACTTGAATGCACAGAACAGAAAGAAGTTTCACAGATTGCTTCTGTGTAGTTTTTGTTTGAAGATATTCCCTTTTCTACTATGGGCCTCTTAGCGCCATGAATGTCCACTTTCATTTTCTACAGAAAGTGTGTTTGAGAACTGTTCAATCAAAATTAAGGTTCAACTGTGTTAGTTTAAAGAACAGAACCGTAAGAAGTGTCACAGATTGCTTCTGTGTAGTTTTTATTTGAAGGTATTCCTTTTTCCACCATAGGCCTCTTAGCTCCCTGAATGTCCACTTGCATTTTCTACAGAAAGGGTGTTTCAGAACTGCTCAATCAAAAGTAAGGTTGAACTCTGTTAGTTGAATGCACAGAACTGTAAGAAGATTCACAGATAGCTTCTTGTAGTTTTTATTTGAACATACACCTTTTTCAACTATAGGCCTCTTAGCGCCCTGAATGTTCACTTGCATTTTCAGCAGAAAGAGTGTTTCATAACTGCTCAATATAAACTAAGGTTCAACTCTGTTAGTTGAATGCACAGAACAGTAAGAAGTTTCACAGATTCCTTCTGTGTAGTTTTTATTTGAACATATTCATTTTTCCGCTGTAGGCCTCTTAGCGCCCTGAATGTTCACTTGCATTTTCTACAGAAAGAGTGTTTCAGAACTGCTCAATAATAACTAAGGTTCAACTCGGTTAGTTGAATGCACAGAACTGTAAGAAGTTTCACAGATTGCTTCTGTGTGGTTTTTATTTGAAGATATTCCTTTTCCCACTATGGGCCTCTCAGCGCCCTGAATGTCCACTTGCATTTTCTACAGAAAGAGTGTTTCAGAACTGCTCAATAAAAACTACAATTCAACTATGTTAGTTGAATGCACAGAACATTACGAAGTTTCGCAGATTGCTTCTGTGCAGTTTTTATTTGAAAATATTCCTTTTTCCACTCTAGGCCTCTTAGCTCCCTGAATGTCCAGTTGCATTTTCTATAGAAAGGGTGTTTCAGCAGTGCTCAATCAAAAGTAAGGTTCAACTCTGTTAAACGAATGCAAAGAACAGAAAGAAGTTTCACAGAATGATTCTGTGTAGTTTCTATTTGAAGGTATTACCTTTTCCGCTATAGGCCTCCTAGCGCTCCCAAGGTCTACTTGCATTTTCTACAGAAAGAGGGTTTCAGAACTTCTCAATCAAAAGTAAGGTTCAACTCCGTTAGTTGAATGCACAGAACAGAGAGAAGTTTCACAGATAGATTCTGTGTAGTTTTTATGTGAACTTTTTTCTTTTGGAACTATAGTCCTCTTAGCGCCCTGAATGTCGCTTGTATTTTCTACGGAAAGAGTGTTTCAGAACTGCTCAATCAAAACTGAGGTTCAACTCTGTTAGTTGAATGCACAGAACAGTAAGAAGTTTCACAGATTACTTCTGTGCAGTTTTTATTTGAAAATATTCCTTTTCCACTATAGGCCTCTTAGCGCCCTGAATGTTCACTTGCATTTTCTACAGAAAGAATGTTTCAGAACTGCTCAATAATAACTAAGGTTCAACTCTGTTAGTTGAATGCACAGAACAGTAAGAAGTTTCACAGATTGCTTCTGTGTGGTTTTTATTTGAAGATATTCCTTTTCCCACTATAGGCCTCTCAGCGCCCTGAATGTCCACTTGCATTTTCTACAGAAAGAGTGTTTCAGAACTGCTCAATAAAAACTACCGTTCAACCATGTTAGTTGAATGCAGAGAACAGAAAGAAGTTTCGCAGATTGCTTCTGTGCAGTTTTTATTTGAAAATATTCCTTTTTCCACTATAGGCCTCTTAGCTCCCTGAATGTCCAATTGCATTTTCTATAGAAAGGGTTTTTCAGAAGTGCTCAATCAAAAGTAATGTTCAACTCTGTTAGATGAAAGCAAAGAACAGAAAGAAGTTTCACAGAATGCTTCTGTGTAGTTTGTATGTGAAGGTATTACTTTTTCCGCTATAGGCCTCTTAGCGCTCCAAGAGTCCACTTGCATTTTCTACAGGAAGAGTGTTTCAGAAATTCTCAATCAAAAGTAAGGTTCAACTCCGTTAGTTGAATGCACAGAACAGAGAGAAGTTTCACAGATAGCTTCTGTGTAGTTTTTATGTGAACTTTTTCCTTTTTCCACTATAGGCCTCTTAGCGCCCTGAATGTTCACTTGCATTTTCTACAGAAAGAGTGTTTCAGAACTGTTCAATCAAAATTAAGGTTCAACTGTGTTAGTTTAAATAACAGAACCGTAAGAAGTTTCACAGATTTTTTCTGTGTAGTTTTTTTTGAAGGTATTCCTTTTTCCATCATAGGCCTCTTAGCGCCCTGAATGTCCACTTGCATTTTCTACAGAAAGAGTGTTTCATAACGGCTCAATAAAAACCACCGTTCAACTATGTTAGTTGAATGCACAGAACAGAAAGAAGTCTCACAGATTGCTTCTTTGTAGTTTTGGTTTGAAGATATTCCCTTTTCCACAGTACGCCTTTTAGCGCCATGAATGTCCACTTGCATTTTGTACAGAAAGAGTGTTTCAGAACTGTTCAATCAAAATTAAGGTTCAACTGTGCTAGTTTAAAGAACAGAACCGTAAGAAGTTTCACAGATTGCTTCTGTGTAGTTTTTATTTGAAGGTATGACTTTTTCCACCATAGGCCTCTTACCGCCCTGAATGTCCACTTGCATTTTCTACAGAAAGGGTGTTTCAGAACTGCTCAATCAAAAGTAAGGTTGAACTCCGTTAGTTGAATGCACAGAACTGTAAGAAGTTTCACAGATAGCTTCTTTGTAGTTTTTATTTGAACATATACCTTTTTCAACTACAGGCATCTTAGCGCCATGAATGTCCACTTGCATTTTCTGCAGAAAGAGTGTTTCAGAACTGCTCAATAATAACTAAGGTTCAACTGTGTTAGTTGAATGCACAAAACAGTGAGAAGTTTCACAGATTGCTTCTGTGTAGTTTTTATTTGAACATATTCCCTTTTCCACTATAGGCTTCTATGCGCCCTGAATGTTCTCTTGCATTTTCTACAGAAAGAGTGTTTCAGAACTGCTCAATAATAACTAAGGTTCAACTCTGTTAGTTGAGTGCACAGAACAGTAAGAAATTTCACAGATTGCTCTGTGTGGTTTTTATTTGAAGGTATTCCTTTTTCCACCATAGGACTCTTAGCGCCCTGAATGTCCACTTGCATTTACTACAGAAAGGGTTTTTCAGAACTACTCAATCAAACTAAGGTTGAACTCTGTTAGTTGAATGCACAGAACTGTAGGAAGTTTCACAGATAGCTTCTTTGTAGTTTTTATATGAACATATACTTTTTCAACTATAGGCCTCTTTGCGCCCTGAATGTTCACTTGCATTTTCTGCAGAAAGAGTGTTTCATAACTGCTCAATATAAACTAAGGTTCAACTCTGTTAGTTGAATGCACAGAACAGTAAGAAGTTTCACAGATTGCTTCTGTGTGGTTTTTATTTGAAGATATTCCTTTTCCACTATAGGCCTCTTAGCGCCCTGAATGTCCACTTGCATTTTCTTCAGAAAGTGTGTTTCAGAACTGCTCAGTAAAAACTACCGTTCAACTATGTTAGTTGAATGCACAGAACAGTAAGAAGTTTCGCAGATTGCTTCTGTGCAGTTTTTATTTGAAAATATTCCTTTTTCCACTATAGGCCTCTTAGTTCCCTGAATGTAAAATTGCATTTTCTATAGAAAGGGTGTTTCAGAAGTGCTCAATCAAAAGTAAGGTTCAACTCTGTTTGATGAATGCAAAGAACAGTAAGAAGTTACACAGAAAGCTTCTGTGTAGTTTGTATTTGATGGTATTACTTTTTCCGCTATAGGCCTCTTAGTGCTATGAATGTCCACTTGCATTTACTACAGAAAGAGTGTTTCAGAACTTCTCAATCAAAAGTAATTTTCAACTCTGTTGGTTGAATGCACAGAACAGAGAGAAGTTTCACAGATAGCTTCTGTGTAGATTTTATGTGAACTTTTTCCTTTTTCCACTATAGTCCTCTTAGCGCCCTGAATGTCCAGTTATATTTTCTACAGAAAGAGTGTTTCAGAACTGCTCAATCAAAACTGAGGTTCAACTCTTTTAGTTTAATGCACAGAACAGAGAGATGTTTCACAGATATCTTCTGTGTAGTTTTTATTTGAACATAATCCTTTTTCCATTATAGGCCTCTTAGCGCCCTGAATGATCACTTGTATTTTCTTATGAAAGAGTGTTTCAGAACTGCTCAATCAAAACTAAGGTTCTACTATGTTAGTTGAATGCACAGAAAAGAAAGAATTTTCACAGATTGCTTCTTCTAGTTTTTGTTTGAAGATATTCCCTTTTCCACTATAGGCCTCTTAGCGCCATGAATGTCCACTTGCATTTTCTACAGAAGGAGTGTTTCAGAACTGTTCAATCAAAATTAAGGTTCAACTGTGTTAGCTTAAAGAACAGAACCGTAAGAAGTTTCACAGATTGCTTCTGTGTAGTTTTTATTTGAAGGTATTCCTTTTTCCACCATAGGCCTCTTAGCGCCCTGAAGGTCCACTTGCATTTTCTACAGAAAGGGTGTTTCTGAACTGCTCAATCAAAAGTAAGGTTGAACTCTGTTAGTTGTAAGCACAGAACTGTAAGAAGTTTCACAGATAGCTTCTTTGTAGTTTTTATTTGAACATATACCTTTTTCAACTATAGGCCTCTTAGCGCCCTGAATGTTCACTTGAATTTTCTGCAGAAAGATTGTTTCATAACTGCTCAATATAAACTAAGGTTCAACTCTGTTAGTTGAATGCACAGAACAGTAAGAAGTTTCACAGATTGCTTCTGTGTAGTTTTTATGTGAACATATTCATTTTTCCGCTATAGGCCTCTTAGCGCCCTGAATGTTCACTTGCATTTTCTACAGAAAGAGTGTTTCAGAACTGCTCAATAATAACTAAGGTTCAACTCTGTTAGTTGAATGCACAGAACAGTAAGAAGTTTCACAGATTGCTTCTGTGTGGTTTTTATTTGAAGATATTCCTTTTCCCACTATAGGCCTCTAAGCGCCCTGAATGTCCACTTGCATTTTCTTCAGAAAGAGAGTTTCAGAACTGCCCAGTAAAAACTACCGTTCAACTATGTTAGTTGAATGCACAGAACAGTAAGAAGTTTCGCAGATTGCTTCTGTGCAGTTTTTATTTGAAAATATTCCTTTTTCCACTATAGGCCTCTTAGCTCCCTGAATGTCCAATTGCATTTTCTACAGAAAGAGTGTTTCAGAACTTCTCAATCAAAAGTAAGGTTCAACTCCGTTAGTTGAATGCACAGAACAGAGAGAAGTTTCACAGATTGCTTCTGTGTAGTTTTTATGTGAACTTTTTCCTTTTTCCACTATAGTCCTCTTAGCGCCCTGAATGTCCACTTGTATTTTCTACAGAAAGAGTGTTTCAGAACTGCTCAATCAAAACTAAGGTTCAAATCTGTTAGTTGAATGCACAGAACAGAGAGTAGTTTCACAGATATCTTCTGTGTAGTTTTTATTTGAACTTATTCCTTTTTCCACTATAGGCCTCTTAGCGCCCTGAATCTCCACATGTATTTTCTACAGAAAGAGTGTTCCAGAACTGCTCAATCAAAACTAAGGTTCAACTCTGTTAGTTGAATGCACAGGACAGTAAGAAGTTTCACAGATTTCTTCTGTGCAGTTTTTATTTGAAAATATACCTTTTCCACTATAGGCCACTTAGCGCCCTGAATGTCCAATGGCATTTTCTACAGAAAGAGTGTTTCAGAACTGCTCAATCAAAAGTAAGGTTCAACTCTGTTAGTTGAATGCACAGAAAGAAAGAAGTTTCACAGAATGCTTCTGTGTAGTTTTTATTTGAAAATATTACTTTTTCCGCTATAGGCCTCTTAGCGCTCCGAAGGTCCACTTGCATTTTCTACAGAAAGAGTGTTTCAGAACTGCTCAATCAAAAGTAAGGTTCAACTCTGTTAGTTGAATGCACAGAACAGAAAGAAGTTTCACAGATCGCTTCTTTGTAGTTTTTGTTTGAAGATATTCCCTTTTCCACTATAGGCCTCTTAGCGCCATGAATGTCCACTTGAATTTTCAACAGAAAGAGTGTTTCAGAACTGTTCAATCAAAATTAAGCTTCAACTGTGTTAGTTTAAAGAACAGAACCGTAAGAAGTTTCACAGATTGCTTCTGTGTAGTTTTTATATGAAGGTATTCCTTTTTCCACCATAGGCTTCTTAGCGCCCTGAATGTCCACTTGCATTTATTACATAAAGGGTGTTTCAGAACTGCTCAATCAAATGTAAGGTTGAACTCTCTTAGTTGAATGCACAGAACTGTAAGTAGTTTCACAGATAGCTTCTTTGTAGTTTTTATTTGAAAGTATTCCTTTTTCCACTATAGGCCTCTTAGAGCCCTGAATGTCCAATTGCATTTTCTATAGAAAAGGTGTTACAGAAGTGCTCAATCAAAAGTAAGGTTCAACTCTGTTAGATGAATGCAAAGAACAGAAGAATTTTCACAGAATGCTTCTGTGTAGTTTTTGTTTCAAGATATTCCCTTTTCCACTACAGGCCTCTTAGCGCCATGAATGTCCACTTGCATTTTCTACAGAAAGTGTGTTTCAGAACTGTTCAATCAAAATTAAGGTTCAATTGTGATAGTTTAAAGAACAGAAACGTAAGAAGTTTCAGAGATTGCTTCTGTGTAGTTTTTATTTGAAGGTATGTCTTTTTCCACCATAGGCCTCTTACCGCCCTGAATGTCCACTTGCATTTTCTACAGAAAGGGTGTTTCAGAACTGCTCAATCAAAAGTAAGGTTGAACTCCGTTAGTTGAATGCACAGAACTGTTAGAAGTTTCACAGATAGCTTCTTTGTAGTTTTTATTTAACATATACCTTCTTCAACTACAGGCCTCTTAGCGCCCTGAATGTTCACTTGCATTTTCTGCAGAAAGAGTGTTTCATAACTGCTCAATATAAATAAAGTTCAACTCTGTTAGTTGAATGCACAGAACAGTAAGAAGTTTCACAGATTTCTTCTGTGCAGTTTTAATTGAAAATATTCCTTTTCCACTATAGGCCTCTTAGGGCCCTGAATGTTCAATTGCATTTTCTACAGAAAGAGTGTTTCTGAACTGCTCAATCAAAAGTATGGTTAAACTCTGTTAATTGAATGCACAGAACAGAAGGAAGTTTCACAGAATGGTTCTGTGTAGTTTTTATTTGAAGATATTACTTTTTCCGCTATAGGCCTCTTAGCGCTCCAAGAGTCCACTTGCATTTTCTACAGAAAGAGTGTTTCAGAACTGCTCAATCAAAAGTAAGGTTCAACTCTGTTAGTTGAACGCACAGAACAGAAAGAAGTTTCACACATTGCTTCTGTGTAGTTGTTATTTGAACATATTCCTTTTTCCACTATAGGCCTCTTAGCGCCATGAATGTCCACTTGCATTTTCTACAGGAAGAGTTTCACAACTGCTCAATCAAAACGAAGGTTCAACTCTGTTAGTTGAAAGCACAGAACTGTAAGAAGTTTCACAGATTGCTTCTGTGTAGGTTTTATTTGAAGATATTCCTCTTTCCGCTAAAGGCCTCTTAGCGCTCCAAATGTACACTTGCATATTCTACAGAAAGACTGTTTCAGAGCTGCTCAATAAAAAGTAAGTTTCAAATCTGTTAGTTGAATGCACAGAACAGAGAGTAGTTTCACGGATAGATTCTGTGTAGTTTTTATTTGAACGTATTCCTTTTTCCACTACAGGCCTCTCAGCGCCCTGAATGTCCACTTGCATTTCCTACAGAAAGAGTGATTCAGAACTGCTCAATCAAAAGTAAGGTTCAAATGTGTTAGTTGAATGCACAGAACAGAAAGAAGTTTCACAGAATGTTTCTGTGTAGTTTTTATTTGAAGATATTCCTTTTCCTGCTATAGGCCTCTCAGCGCTCCGAACGTCCACTGGTATTTTCTACAGAAAGAGTGTTTAAAAACTGCTCAATCAAAAGTAAGGTTCTACTCTGTTAGTTGAATGCACAGAACAGTAATAAGTTTCACAGATTGCTTCTGTGTAGTTTTTATATAAACATATTCCTTTTTCCACTATAGGCCTCTTAGTGCCCTGAATGATCACTTGCATTTGCTACAGAAAGAGTGTTTCAGAACTGCTCAATCCTAAGTAAGGTTCAACTCAGTTAGTTGAATGCACAGAACAGAAAATGTTTCACAGAATGGTTCTCCGTAGCGTCTATTTGAAGATATTCCTTTTTCCGCTATAGGTCTCTTAGCGCTCCGAATGTCCACCTGGATTTTCTACATAAAAGGTGTTTCAGAACTGGTCAATCAAAAGTAAGGTTCAACTCTGTTAGTTGAATGCACAGAACAGTATGAAGTTTCACAGATAGCTTCTCTATAGTTATTATTTGAACTTATTCCTTTTTCCACTATAGGCCTCTTAGCACCCTGAATGTCCGATTGCATTTTCTACAGAAAGAGTGTTTCGGTACTGCTCAATCAAAAGTAAGGTTCAAATCTGATAGTAGAAAGCACAGAAAAGTAAGAAGTTTCACAGATTGCTTCTTTGTAGTTTTTATTTGAAGATATTCCTTTTTCCTCTATAGGCCTCTTAGCTCTCCGAATGTCCACTTTCATTTTCTACAGAAAGAGTGTTTCAGAACTGTTCAATCAAAAGTAAGGTTCAACTCTTTTAGTTGAATGCACAGAACAGAATGTAGTTTCACAGATTGCTTCTGTGTAGTTTTTATTTGAACATATTCATTTTTCCGCTATAGTCCTTATAGCGCCCTGAATTTCCACTTGAATTTTCTACAGAAAGAGTGTTTCTGAACTGCTCAATCAAAACTAAGGTTCAACTCTGTCAGTTGAATGCACAGAACAGTAAGAAGTTTCACAGATTGCTTCTGTGTAGTTTTTATTTGAAGATATTCCTTTTTCCACTATAGGCCTCTTAGCGTGCTGAATGTCCACTTGCATTTTCTACAGAAAGAGTGTTGCAGAACTGCTCAATCAAAACTAAGGTTCAACTCTGTTAGTTGAATGCACAGAACAGAAAGAAGTCTCACAGATTGCTTCTGTGTAGTTCTTGTTTGAAGATAATCCTTTTTCCACTACAGGCCTCTTAGCGCCATGAATGTCCACTTGCATTTTCTACAGAAATAGTGTCTCAGAACTGCTCAATCAAAATTAAGTTTCAACTATGTTCGTTGAAAGAACAGAACAGTAAGAAGTTTCACAGATTGCTTCCGGGTAGTTTTTATTTGAAGATTGTCCTTTTTCCACCATAGGCCTCTTAGCGCCCTGAATGTCCACTTGTATTTTCTACAGAAAGTGTTTTTCTGAACCACTCAATCAAAAGTAAGGTTCATGTCTGTTAGTTGAATGCACAGAACAGTAAAAAGTTTCACAGATTGCTTCTGTGTAGTTTTTATTTGAAGATATTACTTTTTCCACTACAGGCCTCTTAGCGCCCAGAATATCCACTTTCATTTTCTACACAAAGAGTGTTTCAGAACTGCTCAATCAAAACTAAGGTTCAAGTCTGTCAGTTGAATGCACAGAACAGTAAGAAGTTTTAAAGATTGCTTCTGTGTAGTTTTCATTTGAAGATATTCCTTTTTCCACCATAGGCCTCTTAGCGCCCTGAAGGTCCACATGCATTTTCTACAGAAAGAGTGTTTCAAAACCGCTCAATCAAATCTAAGGTTCAAATCTGTTATTTGAATGCACAGAACAGAAAGTAGTTTCACAGAATGCTTCTGTGTAGTTTTTATTTGAAGATATTCCTTTTTCCACTATAGGCCTCTTAGCGCTCCGAATGTCCACTTGTATTTTCTAGAGAAAGGGTGTTTCAGAACTGTTCAATCAAAAGTAAGGTTCAACTCTGTTAGCTGAATGCACAGATCAGAAAGAAGTTTCAGAGATTGCTTCTGTGTAGTTTTTATTTGAACATATTTATTTTTGCGCTATAGGCCTCATAGCGCCCTGATTTTCCTCTTGCATTTTCTACAGAAAGAGTGTTTCAGAACTGCTCAATCAAAAGTAAGGTTCAACTCTGTTAGTTGTATCCACAGAACAGAAAATAGTTTCACAGATACCTTCAGTGTAGTTTTTATTTGAAGATATTCCTTTTTCCACTATTGGCCTCTTACAGCCCTGAATGTCCACTTGCATTTTCTACAGAAAGAGTGTTTCAGAACTGCTCAATCAAAACTAAGGTTCAACTCTGTCAGTTGAAATCACAGAACAGTAAGAAGTTTCACAGATTGCTTCTGTGTAGTTTTTATTTGAAGATATTCCTTTTTCCACCTTAGGCCTCTTAGCGCCCTGAATGTCCACATGCATTTTCTACAGAAAGAGTGTTTCAGAACTGCTCAATCAAAAGTAAGGTTCAACTCTGTTAGTTGAACGCACAGAACAGAAAGAAGTTTCACACATTGCTTCTGTGTAGTTGTTATTTGAACATATTCCTTTTTCCACTATAGGCCTCTTAGCGCCATGAATGTCCACTTGCATTTTCTACAGGAAGAGTTTCACAACTGCTCAATCAAAACTAAGGTTCAACTCTGTTAGTTGAAAGCACAGAACTGTAAGAAGTTTCACAGATTGCTTCTGTGTAGGTTTTATTTGAAATATTCCTCTTTCCGCTAAAGGCCTCTTAGCGCTCCAAATGTACACTTGCATATTCTACAGAAAGACTGTTTCAGAGCTGCTCAATAAAAAGTAAGTTTCAAATCTGTTAGTTGAATGCACAGAACAGAGAGTAGTTTCACGGATAGATTCTGTGTAGTTTTTATTTGAACGTATTCCTTTTTCCACTACAGGCCTCTCAGCGCCCTGAATGTCCACTTGCATTTCCTACAGAAAGAGTGATTCAGAACTGCTCAATCAAAAGTAAGGTTCAAATGTGTTAGTTGAATGCACAGAACAGAAAGAAGTTTCACAGAATGTTTCTGTGTAGTTTTTATTTGAAGATATTCCTTTTCCTGCTATAGGCCTCTCAGCGCTCCGAACGTCCACTGGTATTTTCTACAGAAAGAGTGTTTAAAAACTGCTCAATCAAAAGTAAGGTTCTACTCTGTTAGTTGAATGCACAGAACAGTAATAAGTTTCACAGATTGCTTCTGTGTAGTTTTTATATAAACATATTCCTTTTTCCACTATAGGCCTCTTAGTGCCCTGAATGATCACTTGCATTTGCTACAGAAAGAGTGTTTCAGAACTGCTCAATCCTAAGTAAGGTTCAACTCAGTTAGTTGAATGCACAGAACAGAAAATGTTTCACAGAATGGTTCTCCGTAGCGTCTATTTGAAGATATTCCTTTTTCCGCTATAGGTCTCTTAGCGCTCCGAATGTCCACCTGGATTTTCTACATAAAAGGTGTTTCAGAACTGGTCAATCAAAAGTAAGGTTCAACTCTGTTAGTTGAATGCACAGAACAGTATGAAGTTTCACAGATAGCTTCTCTATAGTTATTATTTGAACTTATTCCTTTTTCCACTATAGGCCTCTTAGCACCCTGAATGTCCGATTGCATTTTCTACAGAAAGAGTGTTTCGGTACTGCTCAATCAAAAGTAAGGTTCAAATCTGATAGTAGAAAGCACAGAAAAGTAAGAAGTTTCACAGATTGCTTCTTTGTAGTTTTTATTTGAAGATATTCCTTTTTCCTCTATAGGCCTCTTAGCTCTCCGAATGTCCACTTTCATTTTCTACAGAAAGAGTGTTTCAGAACTGTTCAATCAAAAGTAAGGTTCAACTCTTTTAGTTGAATGCACAGAACAGAATGTAGTTTCACAGATTGCTTCTGTGTAGTTTTTATTTGAACATATTCATTTTTCCGCTATAGTCCTTATAGCGCCCTGAATTTCCACTTGAATTTTCTACAGAAAGAGTGTTTCTGAACTGCTCAATCAAAACTAAGGTTCAACTCTGTCAGTTGAATGCACAGAACAGTAAGAAGTTTCACAGATTGCTTCTGTGTAGTTTTTATTTGAAGATATTCCTTTTTCCACTATAGGCCTCTTAGCGTGCTGAATGTCCACTTGCATTTTCTACAGAAAGAGTGTTGCAGAACTGCTCAATCAAAACTAAGGTTCAACTCTGTTAGTTGAATGCACAGAACAGAAAGAAGTCTCACAGATTGCTTCTGTGTAGTTCTTGTTTGAAGATAATCCTTTTTCCACTACAGGCCTCTTAGCGCCATGAATGTCCACTTGCATTTTCTACAGAAATAGTGTCTCAGAACTGCTCAATCAAAATTAAGTTTCAACTATGTTCGTTGAAAGAACAGAACAGTAAGAAGTTTCACAGATTGCTTCCGGGTAGTTTTTATTTGAAGATTGTCCTTTTTCCACCATAGGCCTCTTAGCGCCCTGAATGTCCACTTGTATTTTCTACAGAAAGTGTTTTTCTGAACCACTCAATCAAAAGTAAGGTTCATGTCTGTTAGTTGAATGCACAGAACAGTAAAAAGTTTCACAGATTGCTTCTGTGTAGTTTTTATTTGAAGATATTAATTTTTCCACTACAGGCCTCTTAGCGCCCAGAATATCCACTTTCATTTTCTACACAAAGAGTGTTTCAGAACTGCTCAATCAAAACTAAGGTTCAAGTCTGTCAGTTGAATGCACAGAACAGTAAGAAGTTTTAAAGATTGCTTCTGTGTAGTTTTCATTTGAAGATATTCCTTTTTCCACCATAGGCCTCTTAGCGCCCTGAAGGTCCACATGCATTTTCTACAGAAAGAGTGTTTCAAAACCGCTCAATCAAATCTAAGGTTCAAATCTGTTATTTGAATGCACAGAACAGAAAGTAGTTTCACAGAATGCTTCTGTGTAGTTTTTATTTGAAGATATTCCTTTTTCCACTATAGGCCTCTTAGCGCTCCGAATGTCCACTTGTATTTTCTAGAGAAAGGGTGTTTCAGAACTGTTCAATCAAAAGTAAGGTTCAACTCTGTTAGCTGAATGCACAGATCAGAAAGAAGTTTCAGAGATTGCTTCTGTGTAGTTTTTATTTGAACATATTTATTTTTGCGCTATAGGCCTCATAGCGCCCTGATTTTCCTCTTGCATTTTCTACAGAAAGAGTGTTTCAGAACTGCTCAATCAAAAGTAAGGTTCAACTCTGTTAGTTGTATCCACAGAACAGAAAATAGTTTCACAGATACCTTCAGTGTAGTTTTTATTTGAAGATATTCCTTTTTCCACTATTGGCCTCTTACAGCCCTGAATGTCCACTTGCATTTTCTACAGAAAGAGTGTTTCAGAGCTGCTCAATCAAAACTAAGGTTCAACTCTGTCAGTTGAAATCACAGAACAGTAAGAAGTTTCACAGATTGCTTCTGTGTAGTTTTTATTTGAAGATATTCCTTTTTCCACCTTAGGCCTCTTAGCGCCCTGAATGTCCACATGCATTTTCTACAGAAAGAGTGTTTCAGAACTGCTCAATCAAAACTAAGGTTCAACTCTGTTTGTTGAATGCACAGAACAGAAAGAAGTTTCACAGAATGGTTCTGTGTAGTTTCTATTTGAAGATATTCCTTTTTCCACTAAAGGCCTCTTAGCGCCCTGAATGTCCACTTGCATTTTCTACAGAATGAGTGTTTCAGAACTGCTCAATCAAAACTAAGGTTCAACACTTTTAGCTGAATCCACAGAACAGTGAAAAGTTTCACAGATTGATTCTGTGTAGTTTTTATTTGAAGATATTCCTGTTTCAACTATAGGCCTCTTAGCGCCCTGAATGTCCACTTGCATTTTCTACAGAAAGAGTGTTTCACAACTGCTCAATCAAAACTAAGGTTCAACTCTGTCAGTTGAATGCACAGAACAGTAAGAAGTTTCACAGATTGTTTCTGTGTAGTTTTTATTTGAAGATATTCCTTTTTCCACTATAGGCCTCTTAGCGTGCTGAATGTCCACTTGCATTTTCTACAGAAAGAGTGTTGCAGAACTGCTCAATCAAAACTAAGGTTCAACACTGTTAGTTGAATGCACAGAACAGAAAGAAGTTTCACAGATTGCTTCTGTGTAGTTCTTGTTTGAAGATATTCCTTTTTCCACTACAGGCCTCTTAGCGCCATGAATGTCCACTTGCATTTTCTACAGAAATAGTGTCTCAGAACTGCTCAATCAAAATTAAGGTTCAACTATGTTCGTTGAAAGAACAGAACAGTAAGAAGTTTCACAGATTGCTTCCGGGTAGTTTTTATTTGAAGATATTCCTTTTTCCACTATAGGCCTCTTTGCGTGCTGAATGTCCACTTGCATTTTCTACAGAAAGTGGGTTGCAGAACTGCTCAATCAAACCTAAGGTTCAACTCTGTTAGTTGAATGCACAGAACAGAAAGAAGTTTCACAGATTGTTTCTGTGTAGTTCTTGTTTGAAGATATTCCTTTTTCCACTACAGGCCTCTTAGCGCCATGAATGTCCACTTGCATTTTCTACAGAAATAGTGTCTCAGAACTGCTCAATCAAAATTAAGGTTCAACTATGTTCAATGAAAGAACAGAACAGTAAGAAGTTTCACAGATTGCTTCCGGGTAGTTTTTATTTGTAGATTGTCCTTTTTCCAACATAGGCCTCTTAGCGCCCTGAATGTCCACTTGCATTTTCTACAGAAAGTGTTTTTCTGAACCACTCAATCAAAAGTAAGGTTCATGTCTGTTAGTTGAATGCACAGAACAGTAAGAAGTTTCACAGATTGCGTCTGTGTAGTTTTTATTTGAAGATATTACTTTTTCCACTATATTCATCTTAGCGCCCTGAATGTACACTTTCATTTTCTACACAAAGAGTGTTTAAGAACTGCTCAATCAAAACTAAGGTTCAAGTCTGTCAGTTGAATGCACAGAACAGTATGAAGTTTCAAAGATTGCTTCTGTGTAGTTTTCATTTGAAGATATTCCTTTTTCCACCATAGGCCTCTTAGCGCCCTGAAGGTCCACGTGCATTTTCTACAGAAAGAGTGTTTCAAAACCGCTCAATCAAATCTAAGGTTCAAATCAGTTATTTGAATGCACAGAACAGAAAGTAGTTTCACAGAATGCTTCTGTGTAGTTTTTATTTGAAGATATTCCTTTTTCCGCTATAGGCCTCTTAGCGCTCCGAATGTCCACTTGTATTTTCTACAGAAACGGTGTTTCAGAACTGTTCAATCAAAAGTAAGGTTGAACTCTGTTAGCTGAATGCACAGATCAGAAAGAAGTTTCACAGATTGCTTCTGTGTAGTTTTTATTTGAACATATTTATTTTTGTGCTATAGGCCTCATAGCGCCCTGATTCCACTTGCATTTTCTACAGAAAGTGTGTTTCAGAACTGCTCAATCAAAACTAACGTTCAACTCTGTTAGTTTAATGCACAGAACAGTAAGAAGTTTCGCAGATTGTTTCTGTGTAGTTTTTATTTGTAGATATTCCTATTTCCGCTATAGGCCCCTTAGCGCTCAGAATGTCCACTTGCATTTTCTACAGAAAGGGTGTTTCAGAACTGCTCAATCACAAGTAAGGTTCAACTCTGTTAGTTGAATGCACAGAACAGAAAGAAGTTTCACAGATAGGTTCTGAGTAGTTTCTAGTTGAACATATTCCTTTTTCCACTGTAGGCCTCTTAGCGCCCTGAATGTCCACTTGCATTTTCTACAGAAAGAGGGTTTCAGAAGTGCTCAATCAAAACTAAGGTTCAACCCTGTTAGTTGAATGCACAGAACGGAAAGAAGTTTCACAGATTGCTTCTGTGTAGTTCTTGTTTGAAGATATTCCTTTTTCCACTACAGGCCTCTTAGCGCCGTGAATGTCCACTTGCATTTTCTACAGAAATAGTGTCTCAGAACTGCTCAATCAAAATTAAGGTTCAAATATGTTCGTTGAAAGAACAGAACATAAGAAGTTTCACAGATTGCTTCCGGGTAGTTTTTATTTGAAGGTAGTCCTTTTTCAACCATAGGCCTCTTAGCGCCCTGAATGTCCACTTGCATAATCTACAGAAAGACTGTTTCAGAACTGCTCAATCAAAAGTAAGTTTCATATCTGTTAGCTGAATGCACGGAACAGAAAGGAGTTTCACAGAATGCTTTTGTGTAGTTTTTATTTGAAGATATTCCTTTTTGCGGTATAGGCCTCTTAACGCTCCGAACGTCTACTTGCATTTTCTACAGAAGGAGTGTTTCATAACTGCTCAATCAAATGTAAGGTTCTACTCTCTTAGTTGAATGCACAGAACAGAAAGAAGTTTCACAGATTGCTTCTGTGTAGTTTTTATGTGAACATATTCCTTTTTCCACTATAGGCCTCTTAGCGCCATGAATGTCCACATGCTTTTCCTACAGAAAGAGTGTTTCAGAACTGCTCAGTCAAAATTAAGGTTCAACAGGGTTAGTTGAAAGAACAGAACACCAAGAGGTTTCACAGATTTCTTCTGTGTTGTTTTTATTTGAAGATATTCCTTTTTCCACTATAGGCCTCTTAGCGCCCTGAATGTCCACTTGCATAATCTACAGAAAGACTGTTTCAGAACTGCTCAATCAAAAGTAAGTTTCAAATCTGTTAGCTGAATGCACGGAACAGAAAGGAGTTTCACAGAATGCTTTTGTGTAGTTTTTATTTGAAGATATTACTTTTTCCACTATAAGCATCTTAGCGCCCTGAATGTCCACTTTCATTTTCTACACAAAGAGTGTTTCAGAACTGCTCAATCAAAACTAAGGTTCAAGTCTGTCAGTTGAATGCACAGAACAGTAATAAGTTTCACAGATTGCTTCTGTGTAGTTTTCATTTGAAGATATTCCTTTTTCCACCATAGGCCTCTTAGCGCCCTGAAGGTCCACATGCATTTTCTACAGAAAGAGTGTTTCAAAACCGCTCAATCAAATCTAAGGTTCAAATCTGTTATTTGAATGCACAGAACAGAAAGTAGTTTCACAGAATGCTTCTGTGTAGTTTTTATTTGAACATATTTATTTTTGCGCTATAGGCCTCATAGCGCCCTGATTTTCCACTTGCATTTTCTACAGAAAGAGTGTTTCAGAACAGCTCAATCAAAACTAACGTTCAACTCTGTTAGTTTAATGCACAGAACAGTAAGAAGTTTCGCAGATTGTTTCTGTGTAGTTTTTATTTGTAGTTATTCCTTTTTCCGCTATAGGCCTCCTAGCACCTTTCATGTCCACTTGCATTTTCTACAGAAAGATTGTTTCAGAACTGCTCAATCAAAAGTAAGTTTCAATTCTCTTAGTTGAATGCTCACAACAGAAAGAAGTTTCACAGAATGATTCTGTGTAGTTTTTATTTGAAGTTATTCATTTTTCCGCTGTAGGCCTCTTAGCGCTCCGAAGGTCCACTTGCGTTTTATACAGAAAGAGAGTTTCAGAACTGCTCAATCAAAGGTAAGGTTCAACTCTGTTAGTTGTATGCACAGAACAGAAAGAAGTTTCACAGAATGATTCTGAGTAGTTTTTATTTGTATATATTCCTATTTCCGCTATAGGCCCCTTAGCGCTCAGAATGTCCACTTGCATTTTCTTCAGAAAGGGTGTTTCAGAACTGCTCAATCACAAGTAAGGTTCAACTCTGTAAGTTGAATGCACAGAACAGAAAGAAGTTTCACAGATAGGTTCTGAGTAGTTTTTAGTTGAACATATTCCTTTTTCCACTGTAGGCCTCTTAGCGCCCTGAATGTCCACTTGCATTTTCTACAGAAAGAGTGTTTCAGAACTGCTCAATCAAAACTAAGTTTCAACCCTGTTAGTTGAATGCACAGAACGGAAAGAAGTTTCACAGATTGCTTCTGTGTAGTTTTTATTTGAAAATATTCCTTTTTCAACCATAGGCCTCTTAGCGCCATGAATGTCCACTTGCATTTTCTACAGAAAGGGTGTTTCAGAACTGCTCAATCAATACTAAGGTTCAACTCTGTTAGTTGAAAGCACAGAACAGTAAGAAGTTTCACAGATTGCTTCTGTGTAGTTTTTATTTGATCATATTACTTTTTCGGCTGTAGGCCTCTTACCGCTGCGAATGTCCACTTGCATTTTCTACAGAAAGAGTGTTTCAGAACTGTTCAATCAAAAGTAAGGTTCAACTCTGTTAGTTGAATGCACAGAACAGAAAGAAGTTTCACAGATTGCTTCCGTGTAGTTTTTATTTGAACATATTCATTTTTCTGCTATAGGCCTCTTAGCGCCCTGAATTTCCACTTGCATTTTCTACTGAAAGAGTGTTTCAGAACTCCTCAATCAAAACTAAGTTTCAGCTCTGTTAGTTGAAAGCACAGAACAGTAAGAAGTTTCACAGATTGCTTCTCTGTAGTTTTTATTTGAAGATATTCCTTTATCCACCATAGGCCTCTTTGCGCCCTGAATGTCCACTTACATTTTCTACAGAAAGAGTGTTTCAGAACTGCTCAATCAAATGTAAGGTTCAACTCCGTTAGTTGAATACACAGAACAGAAAGAAGTTTCACAGAATGCTTCTGTGTAGTTTTTATATGAAGATATTCCTTTTTCCGCTATAGTCCTCTTAGCGCTCCGAGTGTCCACTTGCATTTTCAACAGAAAGAGTGTTTCAGAATTGTTCAATCAAAAGTAATTTTCAACTCTGTTAGTTGAATGCACAGAAGAGAAAGAAGTTTCACAGATTGCTTCTGTGTAGTTTTTATTTGAACATATTAATTTTTCCGCTATAGGCCTCTTAGCGCCCTGAAATTCCACTTGCAATTTCTACAGAAAGAGTGTTTCAAAACTGCTCAATCAAATCTAAGTTTCAACTCTGTTATTTGAATACACAGACCAGTAAGAAGTTTCACAGATTGCTTCTGTGTAGTTTTTATTTGAAGATATTCCTTTTTCCGCTATAGGACTCTTAGCGCTCCGAATGTCCACTTGCATTTTCTACAGAGAGACTGTTTCTGAACTGCTGAATCAAAAGTAAGGTTCAACACTGTTAGTTGAATGCACAGAAGAGAAAAAAGTTTCACAGAATGCTTCTGTGTGGTTTTTATTTAAAGATATTCCTTTTGCATTATAGGCGTCTTAGTACTCCGAATGTCAACTTGCAGTTTCTACAGAAAGAGTGTTTCAGAAATGCTCAATAAAAATTAAGCTTCAACTCTATTAGTTGAATGCACAGAACATAAAGATGTTTCACAGAATGATTCTGTGTAGATTTTAATTGAAGATATTCCTTTCTCCGCTACAGGCCTCTTAGCGCTCCAACTGTCCACTTGCATTTTCTACAGAAAGAGTGTTTCAGAACTGCTCAATCAAATGTAAGGTTCAACTCTGTTAGTTGAATGCACAGAACAGAATGTAGTTTCACAGAATGCTTCTGTGTAGCTTTATTTGAATATATTCCTATTTCCGCTATGGGCCTCTTAGCACTCCGAATGTCCACATGCATTTTCTACAGAAAGAGTGTTTCAGAACTACACAATCAAAATTAAGGCTCAAATGTGTTAGTTGAAAGAACAGAACAGTAAGAAGTTTCACAGATTGCTTCTCTGTAGTTTTTATTTGAAGATATTCCTTTATCCACCATAGGCCTCTTAGCGCCCTGAATGTCCCCTTGCATTTTCTACAGAAAGAGTGTTTCACAACCGCTCAATCAAAAGTAAGTTTCAAATCTGTTAGTTGAATGCACAGAACAGAAAGAAGTTACAGAGAAAACTTCTGTGTAGTTTTTCTTTGAAGATATTCCTTTTTCCGCTATAGTCCACTTAGCGCTCCGAATGTCCACTAGCATTTTCTACAGAAAGAGTTTTTCAGAACTGTTCAATCAAAAGTAATGTTCAACTCTGTTAGTTGAATGCACAGAACAGAAGGAAGTCTCACAGATTGCTTCTGTGTAGTTTTTATTTGAACATATACATTTTTCCGCTATAGGCCTCTTAGCGCCCTCAATTTCCACTTGCATTTTCTACATAAAGAGTGTTTCAGAACTGCTCCATCAAAACTAAGGTTCAACTCTGTTAGTTGAATGCACAGAACAGAGAGAAGTTTCACAGATATTTTCTGTGTAGTTTTTATTTGAACTTATTCCTTTTTCCACTACAGGCCTCTTATCGCCCTGAATGTCCATTTGTATTTTCTACAGAAAGAGTGTTTCAGAACTGATCAATAATAACTAAGGTTCAACTCTGTTAGTTGAATGCACAGAACAGAGAGAAGTTTCACAGATTGCTTCTTTGTAGTTTTTGTTTGAAGATATTCCCTTTTCCACTATAGGCCTCATAGCGCCATGAATGTCCACTTGCATTTTATACAGAAAGAGTGTTTCAGTACTGTTCAATCAAAATTAAGGTTCAACTGTGTTAGTTTAAAGAACAGAACCGTAAGAAGTTTCACAGATTGCTTCTGTGTAGTTTTTATTGGAAGGTATTCCTTTTACCACCATAGGTCTCTTAGCGCCGTGAATGTCCACTTGCATTTTCTGCAGAAAGGGTGTTTCATAACTGCTCAATATAAACTAAGGTTCAACTCTGTTAGTTGAATGCACAGAACTGTAAGAAGTTTCACAGATTGCTTCTGTGTAGTTTTTATTTGAACATATTCATTTTTCCGCTTAGGCCTCTTAGCGCCCTGAATGTTCACTTGCATTTTTTACAGAAAGAGTGTTTCAGAACTTCTCAATCAAAAGTAAGGTTCAACTCCGTTAGTTGAATGCACAGAACAGAGAGAAGTTTCACAGATAGCTTCTGTGTAGTTTTTATGTGTACTTTTTACTTTTTCCACTATAGGACTCTTATCGCCCAGAATGTCCACTTGTATTTTCTACAGAAAGAGTGTTTCAGAACTGCTCAATCAATTCTAAGGTTCAACTCTGTTAGTTGAAAGCACAGAACAGAAAGAAGTTTCGCAGATAGCTTCTTTGTAGTTTTTGTTTGAAGATATTCCCTTTTCCACTATAGGCCTCTTAGCGCCATGAATGTTCACTTGCATTTACTACAGAAAGAGTGTTTCATAACTGTTCAATCAAAATTAAGGTTCAACTGTGTTAGTTGAATGCACAGAACAGCAAGAAGTTTCACAGATTGCTTCTGTGTGGTTTTTATTTGAAGATATTCCTTTTCCCACTATAGGCCTCTCAGCGCCCTGAATGTCCACTTGTATTTTCTACAGAAAGAGTGTTTCATAACGGCTCAATCAAAACTGAGGTTCAACATGTTAGTTGAATGCACAGAACAGTAAGGAGTTTCACAGATTTCTTCTGTGCATTGTTTATTTGAAAATATTCCTTTTCCACTATAGGCCTCTTAGCGCCCTGAATGTCCAATTGCATTTTCTACAGAAAGAGTGTTTCAGAACTGCTCAATCAAAAGTAAGGTTAAATTCTGTTAGTTTAATGCACAGAACAGAAAGAAGTTTCACAGAATGCTTCTGTGTAGTTTTTATTTTAAGATATTTCTTTTTCCGCTATAGGCCTCTTAGCGCTCCGAAAGTCCACTTGCATTTTCTACAGAAAGTGTGTTTCAGAATTGCTCAATCAAAAGTAAGGTTCAACTCTGTTAGTTGAATGCACAGAACAGAAAGATGTTTCACAGATTACTTCTGTGTGGTTTTTGTTTGAAGGTATTACGTTTTCTAATATGGGCCTCTTAGCGCCATGAATGTCCACTTGCATTTTCTACAGAAAGAGTGTTTCAGAACTGCTCAATCAAACTAAGGTTCAACTCTGTTAGTTGAATGCACAGAACAGAGAGAAGTTTCACAGATATCTTCTGTGTGGTTTAAATGAACTTATTCTTTTTTCCACTATAGGCCTCTTAGCGCCCTGAATGACCTCTTGCATTTCTACAGAAAGAGTGTTTCAGAACTGCTCAATCAAAACTAAGGTTCAACTCTGTTAGTTGAATGCACAGAACAGAAAGAAGTTTCACAGATTGAATTCCTTGTAGTTTTTGTTTGAAGATATTCCTTTTCCACTATAGACACTTAGCGCCATGAATGTCCACTTGCATTTTCTACAGAAAGAGTGTTTCAGAACTGTTCAATAAAAATTAAGGTTCAACTGTGTTACTTTAAAGAACAGAACCGTAAGAAGTTTCACATATTGCTTCTGTGTAGTTTTTGTTTGAAGGTGATCCTTTTTCCACCAAAGCCTCTTAGCGCCCTGAATGCCCACTTGTATTTCTACAGAAAGGGGGTTTCAGAACTGCTCAATCAAAAAGTAAGGTTAAACTCTGTCAGTTGAATGCACAGAACTGTAAGAAGTTTCACAGATAGCTTCTTTGTAGTTTTTATTTAAATTTCTTTTTCATATAGCCTCTTACGTAATGCCAGGAGGGCAAGTAAGGGGTGATAGAACTTCTGTTTTTTTATTTGAATATTATTTTTCGCTATAGGCTCTTAGCGCCCGAAGGTCCCTTGCATTTCTACAGAAAGTGTTCAGAACTGCTCAATCAAAATAGGTTCAACCTGTATTGAATGCACAGAACAAAAGAAGTTTCACAGATGCTTCTGTTATTTTTTTTGAATATTCTTTTTCCCTATAGGCCTCTTGCGCCTGAATGTCCCTTGCATTTTCTACAGAAAGAGTGTTTCAGAACTGCTCAATCAAAACTAAGGTTCAATCTGTTAGTTGAATGCACAGAACAGAAGAAGTTTCACAGATTCTTCTGTGCAGTTTTTATTTGAAAATATTCCTTTTCCACTATAGGCCTCTTAGCGCCCTGAATGTCCACTTGCATTTTCTACAGAAAGAGTGTTTCAGAACTGCTCAATCAAAACTAACGTTCAACTCTGTTAGTTGAATGCACAGAACAGAAAAAGTTCACAGATTGCTTCTTGTAGTTTTTTTTGAAATATCCCTTTTCCTATAGCCTCTTAGCGCATGAATGTCCACTGCATTTTTAAGAAAGATGTTTCAGAATGTCAATAAAATAGGTTCACTTGTTAGTTTAAAGAACAGAAAGAAGTTTCACAGATGCTTTGTGTAGTTTTTTTGAAGGTATTCCTTTTTCCACCTAGGCCTCTTAGCGCCCGAATGTCCACTTGCATTTTCTACAGAAAGGTGTTTCAGAACTGCTCATCAAAATAAGGTTAATCTGTTAGTTGAATGCACAGAACTGAGAAGTTTCACAGATAGTTCTTTGTAGTTTTTTTGAAATTTACCTTTTTCCACTATAGCTCTTAGCTCCCTGAATGTCCACTTGCATTTTCTACAGAAAGAGTGTTTCAGAACTGCTCAAATAACTAGGTTCAACCTGTTAGTTGATGCACAGAACAGTAAGAATTTCACAATTGCTTCTGTGTGGTTTATATTTGAAGATATTACTTTTCCCACTATAGGCCTCTCAGCGCCCTGAATGTCCACTTGCATTTTCTACAGAAAAAGAGTTTCAGAACTGCTCAATAAAACTACCGTTCAACTATGTTAGTTGAATTCACAGAACAGTAAGTAGTTTCGCAGATTGCTTCTGTGCAGTTTTTATTTGAAAATATTACTTTTTCCAACATAGGCCTCTTAGCTCCCTGAATGTACAATTGCATTTTCTATAGAAAGGTGTTTCAGAAGTGCTCAATCAAACGTAAGTTTCAAATCTGTTAGATGAATGCAAAGAACAGAAAGAAGTTTCACAGAATGCTTCTGTTTAGTTTGTATTTGTAGGTATTCTTTTTCCGCTATAGGCTTCTTAGCGCTCCAAAGGTCCACTTGCATTTCCTACAGAAAAGGTGTTTCAGAACTTCTCAATCAAAGTAAGCTTCAACTCCGTTAGTTGAATGCAAAAAAGAGAGACGTTTCACAGATAACTTCTGTGTAGTTTTTATGTGAACTTTTTCCTTTTCCACTATAGTCCCTCTAGCGCCCTGAATGTCCACTTGTATTTTCTACAGAAAGAGTGTTTCAGAACTGCTCAATCAAACTGAGGTTCAAATCTGTTAGTTGAATGCACTGAACAGTAAGAAGTTTCACAGATTTCTTCTGTGCAGTTTTTTATTTGAAAATATTCCTTTTCCACTATAGGCCTCTTAGCGCCCTGAATGTCCAATTGCATTTTCTACAGAAAGAGTGTTTCAGAACTGCTCAATCAAAAGTAAGGTTAAACTCTGTTAGTTGAATGCACAGAACAGAAAGAAGATTCACAGAATGCATCTGTGTAGTTTTTATTTGAAGATATTAATTTTTCCGCTATAGGCCTCTTAGCGCTCAGAAGGTCCACTTACATTTCTACAGAAAGTGAGTTTCAGAACTGCTCAATCAAAGTAAGGTTCAGTTCTGTTACTTGAATGCACAGAACAGAAAGAAGTTTCACAGATTGCTTCTGTGTAGTTTTTTTTTGAAGATATTCCTTTTTCTACTATGGGCCTCTTAGGGCCATGAATGTCCTCTTGCATTGTCTACAGAAAGAGTGTTTCAGAACTGCTCAATCAAAACTAAGGTTCAAATCTGTTAGTTGAATGCACAGAACAGAGAGATGTTTCACAGATATCTTCGTGTAGTTTTTATTAGAACTTATTCCTTTTTCCACTATTGGCCTCTTAGCGCCCTGAATGTCCACTTGTATTTTCTACAGAAAGAGTGTTTCAGAACTGCTCAATCAAAACTAAGGTTCAACACTGTTAGTTGAATGCACAGAACAGAAAGAAGTTTCACAGATTGCTTCTTTGTAGTTTTTGTATGAAGATAATCCCTTTTCAACTATAGGCCTCTTAGCGCCATGAATGCCCACTTGCATTTTCTACAGAAAGAGTTTTTCCGAACTGTTCAATCAAAATTAAGGTTCAACTGTGTTAGTTTAAAGA
>NW_022096657.1:0-17657 GCF_006542625.1 Nomascus leucogenys | reverse complement strand
GAAACTTCTTTCTGTTCTGTGCATTCAACTAACAGAGTTTAACCTTAATTTTGATTGAGCAGTTCTGAAACACTCTTTCTGTAGAAAATGCAATTGGACATTCAGGGCGCTATGCGGCCTATAGTGGAAAAGGAATATTTTCAAATAAAAACTGCACAGAAGAAATCTGTGAAACTTCTTACTGTTCTGTGCATTCAACTAACAGAGTTGAACCTCAGTTTTGATTGAGCAGTTCTGAAACACTCTTTCTGTAGAAAATACAAGTGGACATTCAAGGCGCTAAGAGGACTCTAGTGGAAAAAAGAAAAAGTTCACATAAAAACTACACAGAATCTATCTGTGAAACTTCTGTCTGTTCTGTGCATTCAACTAACGGACTTGAACCTTACTTTTGATTGAGGAGTTCTGAAACACTCTTTCTGTAGAAAATGCAAGTGGACCTTCGGAGCGCTAAGAGGCCTATAGCGGAAAAAGGAATACTTTCAAATACAAACTACACAGAAGGATTCTGTGAAACTTCTTTCTGTTCTTTGCATTCATCTAACAGAGTTGAACCTTACTTTTGATTGAGCACTTCTGAAACACCCTTTCTATAGAAAATGCAATTGGACATTCAGGGAGCTAAGAGGCCTATACTGGAAAAAGGAATATTTTCAAATAAAAACTGCACAGAAGCAATCTGCGAAACTTCTTACTGTTCTGTGCATTCAACTAACAGAGTTGAACCTTAGTTATTATTGAGCAGTTCTGAAACACTCTTTCTGTAGAAAATGCAAGTGAACATTCAGGGCGCTAAGAGGCCTATAGCGGAAAAATGAATATGTTCAAATAAAAACTACACAGAAGAAATCTGTGAAACTTCTTACTGTTCTGTGCATTCAACTAACAGAGTTGAACCTTAGTTTATATTGAGAAGTAATGAAACACTCTTTCTGCAGAAAATGCATGTGAACATTCAGGGCGCTAAGAGGCCTATAGTTGAGAAAGGTATATGTTCAAATAAAAACTACAAAGAAGCTATCTGTGAAACATCTTACAGTTCTGTGCATTCAACTGACAGAGTTCAACCTTACATTTGATTGAGCAGTTCTGAAACACCCTTTCTGTAGAAAATGCAAGTGGACATTCAGGGCGCTAAGAGGCCTATGGTGGAAAAAGGAACACCTTCAAATAAAAATTACACAGAAGCAATCTGTGAAACTTCTTACGGTTCTGTTCTTTAAACTAACACAGTTGAACCTTAATTTTGATTGAACAGTTCTGAAACACTCTTTCTGTAGAAAATGCAAGTGGACATTCATGGCTCTAAGAGGCCTATAGTGGACAAGGGAATATCTTCAAACAAAAACTACAAAGAAGCAATCTGTGAAACTTCTTTCTGTTCTGTGCTTTCAACTAACAGAGTTGAACCTTAGTTTTGATTGAGCAGTTCTGAAACACTCTTTCTGTAGAAAATACAAGTGGACATTCAGGGCGCTAAGAGGCCTATAGTGGAAAAAGGAATAGGTTCAAATAAAAACTACACAGAAGATATCTGTGAAACTTCTCTCTGTTCTGT
Source organism: Nomascus leucogenys (assembly GCF_006542625.1). Classification (NCBI taxonomy): domain Eukaryota; kingdom Metazoa; phylum Chordata; class Mammalia; order Primates; family Hylobatidae; genus Nomascus; species Nomascus leucogenys. The sequence goes on along the minus strand of NW_022096657.1, from coordinate 16,099 downwards.
GCATTCAACTAACAGAGTTGAACCTTAGTTTGGATTGAGCAGTTCTGAAACACTCTTTCTGTAGAAAATGCAAGTGGACATTCATGGCGCTAAGAGGCCCATAGTAGAAAAAGGAATATCTTCAAACAAAAACTATACAGAAGCAATCTGTGAAACTTCTTTCTGTTCTGTGCATTCAACTAACAGAGTTGAACCTTACTTTTGATTGAGCAGTTCTGAAACACTCTTTCTGTAGAAAATGGACGTGGACCTTCGGAGCGCTAAGAGGCCTACAGCGGAAAAAGTAATATCTTCAAATAAAAACTACACAGAAGCATTCTGTGAAACTTCTTTCTGTTCATTGCATTCAACTAACAGAGTTTAACTTTACTTTTGATTGAGCAGTTCTGAAACACTCTTTCTGTAGAAAATGCAAGTGGACATTCAGGGCGCTAAGAGGCCTATAGTGGAAAAGGAATATTTTCAAATAAAAACTGCACAGAAGAAATCTGTGAAACTTCTTACTGTTCTGTGCATTCAACTAACAGAGTTGAACCTCAATTTTGATTGAGCAGTTCTGAAACACTCTTTCTGTAGAAAATACAAGTGGACATTCAGGGCGCTAAGAGGACTATAGTGGAAAAAGGAAAAAGTTCACATAAAAACTACACAGAAGCTATCTGTGAAACTTCTCTCTGTTCTGTGCATTCAAATAACGGAGTTGAACCTTACTTTTGATTGAGAAGTTCTGAAACACTCTTTCTGTAGAAAATGCAAGTGGACCTTCGGAGCGCTAAGAGGCCTATAGCGGAAAAAGTAATACCTTCAAATACAAACTACACAGAAGCATTCTGTGAAACTTCTTTCTGTTCTGTGCATTCAACTAACAGAGTTTAACCTTAATTTTGATTGAGCAGTTCTGAAACACTCTTTCTGTAGAAAATGCAATTGGACATTCAGGGCGCTATGCGGCCTATAGTGGAAAAGGAATATTTTCAAATAAAAACTGCACAGAAGAAATCTGTGAAACTTCTTACTGTTCTGTGCATTCAACTAACAGAGTTGAACCTCAGTTTTGATTGAGCAGTTCTGAAACACTCTTTCTGTAGAAAATACAAGTGGACATTCAAGGCGCTAAGAGGACTTAGTGGAAAAAAGAAAAAGTTCACATAAAAACTACACAGAATCTATCTGTGAAACTTCTGTCTGTTCTGTGCATTCAACTAACGGACTTGAACCTTACTTTTGATTGAGGAGTTCTGAAACACTCTTTCTGTAGAAAATGCAAGTGGACCTTCGGAGCGCTAAGAGGCCTATAGCGGAAAAAGGAATACTTTCAAATACAAACTACACAGAAGGATTCTGTGAAACTTCTTTCTGTTCTTTGCATTCATCTAACAGAGTTGAACCTTACTTTTGATTGAGCACTTCTGAAACACCCTTTCTATAGAAAATGCAATTGGACATTCAGGGAGCTAAGAGGCCTATACTGGAAAAAGGAATATTTTCAAATAAAAACTGCACAGAAGCAATCTGCGAAACTTCTTACTGTTCTGTGCATTCAACTAACAGAGTTGAACCTTAGTTATTATTGAGCAGTTCTGAAACACTCTTTCTGTAGAAAATGCAAGTGAACATTCAGGGCGCTAAGAGGCCTATAGCGGAAAAATGAATATGTTCAAATAAAAACTACACAGAAGAAATCTGTGAAACTTCTTACTGTTCTGTGCATTCAACTAACAGAGTTGAACCTTAGTTTATATTGAGAAGTAATGAAACACTCTTTCTGCAGAAAATGCATGTGAACATTCAGGGCGCTAAGAGGCCTATAGTTGAGAAAGGTATATGTTCAAATAAAAACTACAAAGAAGCTATCTGTGAAACATCTTACAGTTCTGTGCATTCAACTGACAGAGTTCAACCTTACATTTGATTGAGCAGTTCTGAAACACCCTTTCTGTAGAAAATGCAAGTGGACATTCAGGGCGCTAAGAGGCCTATGGTGGAAAAAGGAACACCTTCAAATAAAAATTACACAGAAGCAATCTGTGAAACTTCTTACGGTTCTGTTCTTTAAACTAACACAGTTGAACCTTAATTTTGATTGAACAGTTCTGAAACACTCTTTCTGTAGAAAATGCAAGTGGACATTCATGGCTCTAAGAGGCCTATAGTGGACAAGGGAATATCTTCAAACAAAAACTACAAAGAAGCAATCTGTGAAACTTCTTTCTGTTCTGTGCTTTCAACTAACAGAGTTGAACCTTAGTTTTGATTGAGCAGTTCTGAAACACTCTTTCTGTAGAAAATACAAGTGGACATTCAGGGCGCTAAGAGGCCTATAGTGGAAAAAGGAATAGGTTCAAATAAAAACTACACAGAAGATATCTGTGAAACTTCTCTCTGTTCTGTGCATTCAACTAACAGAGTTGAACCTTAGTTTGGATTGAGCAGTTCTGAAACACTCTTTCTGTAGAAAATGCAAGTGGACATTCATGGCGCTAAGAGGCCCATAGTAGAAAAAGGAATATCTTCAAACAAAAACTATACAGAAGCAATCTGTGAAACTTCTTTCTGTTCTGTGCATTCAACTAACAGAGTTGAACCTTACTTTTGATTGAGCAGTTCTGAAACACTCTTTCTGTAGAAAATGGACGTGGACCTTCGGAGCGCTAAGAGGCCTACAGCGGAAAAAGTAATATCTTCAAATAAAAACTACACAGAAGCATTCTGTGAAACTTCTTTCTGTTCATTGCATTCAACTAACAGAGTTTAACTTTACTTTTGATTGAGCAGTTCTGAAACACTCTTTCTGTAGAAAATGCAAGTGGACATTCAGGGCGCTAAGAGGCCTATAGTGGAAAAGGAATATTTTCAAATAAAAACTGCACAGAAGAAATCTGTGAAACTTCTTACTGTTCTGTGCATTCAACTAACAGAGTTGAACCTCAATTTTGATTGAGCAGTTCTGAAACACTCTTTCTGTAGAAAATACAAGTGGACATTCAGGGCGCTAAGAGGACTATAGTGGAAAAAGGAAAAAGTTCACATAAAAACTACACAGAAGCTATCTGTGAAACTTCTCTCTGTTCTGTGCATTCAAATAACGGAGTTGAACCTTACTTTTGATTGAGAAGTTCTGAAACACTCTTTCTGTAGAAAATGCAAGTGGACCTTCGGAGCGCTAAGAGGCCTATAGCGGAAAAAGTAATACCTTCAAATACAAACTACACAGAAGCATTCTGTGAAACTTCTTTCTGTTCTGTGCATTCAACTAACAGAGTTTAACCTTAATTTTGATTGAGCAGTTCTGAAACACTCTTTCTGTAGAAAATGCAATTGGACATTCAGGGCGCTATGCGGCCTATAGTGGAAAAGGAATATTTTCAAATAAAAACTGCACAGAAGAAATCTGTGAAACTTCTTACTGTTCTGTGCATTCAACTAACAGAGTTGAACCTCAGTTTTGATTGAGCAGTTCTGAAACACTCTTTCTGTAGAAAATACAAGTGGACATTCAAGGCGCTAAGAGGACTCTAGTGGAAAAAAGAAAAAGTTCACATAAAAACTACACAGAATCTATCTGTGAAACTTCTGTCTGTTCTGTGCATTCAACTAACGGACTTGAACCTTACTTTTGATTGAGGAGTTCTGAAACACTCTTTCTGTAGAAAATGCAAGTGGACCTTCGGAGCGCTAAGAGGCCTATAGCGGAAAAAGGAATACTTTCAAATACAAACTACACAGAAGGATTCTGTGAAACTTCTTTCTGTTCTTTGCATTCATCTAACAGAGTTGAACCTTACTTTTGATTGAGCACTTCTGAAACACCCTTTCTATAGAAAATGCAATTGGACATTCAGGGAGCTAAGAGGCCTATACTGGAAAAAGGAATATTTTCAAATAAAAACTGCACAGAAGCAATCTGCGAAACTTCTTACTGTTCTGTGCATTCAACTAACAGAGTTGAACCTTAGTTATTATTGAGCAGTTCTGAAACACTCTTTCTGTAGAAAATGCAAGTGAACATTCAGGGCGCTAAGAGGCCTATAGCGGAAAAATGAATATGTTCAAATAAAAACTACACAGAAGAAATCTGTGAAACTTCTTACTGTTCTGTGCATTCAACTAACAGAGTTGAACCTTAGTTTATATTGAGAAGTAATGAAACACTCTTTCTGCAGAAAATGCATGTGAACATTCAGGGCGCTAAGAGGCCTATAGTTGAGAAAGGTATATGTTCAAATAAAAACTACAAAGAAGCTATCTGTGAAACATCTTACAGTTCTGTGCATTCAACTGACAGAGTTCAACCTTACATTTGATTGAGCAGTTCTGAAACACCCTTTCTGTAGAAAATGCAAGTGGACATTCAGGGCGCTAAGAGGCCTATGGTGGAAAAAGGAACACCTTCAAATAAAAATTACACAGAAGCAATCTGTGAAACTTCTTACGGTTCTGTTCTTTAAACTAACACAGTTGAACCTTAATTTTGATTGAACAGTTCTGAAACACTCTTTCTGTAGAAAATGCAAGTGGACATTCATGGCTCTAAGAGGCCTATAGTGGACAAGGGAATATCTTCAAACAAAAACTACAAAGAAGCAATCTGTGAAACTTCTTTCTGTTCTGTGCTTTCAACTAACAGAGTTGAACCTTAGTTTTGATTGAGCAGTTCTGAAACACTCTTTCTGTAGAAAATACAAGTGGACATTCAGGGCGCTAAGAGGCCTATAGTGGAAAAAGGAATAGGTTCAAATAAAAACTACACAGAAGATATCTGTGAAACTTCTCTCTGTTCTGTGCATTCAACTAACAGAGTTGAACCTTAGTTTGGATTGAGCAGTTCTGAAACACTCTTTCTGTAGAAAATGCAAGTGGACATTCATGGCGCTAAGAGGCCCATAGTAGAAAAAGGAATATCTTCAAACAAAAACTATACAGAAGCAATCTGTGAAACTTCTTTCTGTTCTGTGCATTCAACTAACAGAGTTGAACCTTACTTTTGATTGAGCAGTTCTGAAACACTCTTTCTGTAGAAAATGGACGTGGACCTTCGGAGCGCTAAGAGGCCTACAGCGGAAAAAGTAATATCTTCAAATAAAAACTACACAGAAGCATTCTGTGAAACTTCTTTCTGTTCATTGCATTCAACTAACAGAGTTTAACTTTACTTTTGATTGAGCAGTTCTGAAACACTCTTTCTGTAGAAAATGCAAGTGGACATTCAGGGCGCTAAGAGGCCTATAGTGGAAAAGGAATATTTTCAAATAAAAACTGCACAGAAGAAATCTGTGAAACTTCTTACTGTTCTGTGCATTCAACTAACAGAGTTGAACCTCAATTTTGATTGAGCAGTTCTGAAACACTCTTTCTGTAGAAAATACAAGTGGACATTCAGGGCGCTAAGAGGACTATAGTGGAAAAAGGAAAAAGTTCACATAAAAACTACACAGAAGCTATCTGTGAAACTTCTCTCTGTTCTGTGCATTCAAATAACGGAGTTGAACCTTACTTTTGATTGAGAAGTTCTGAAACACTCTTTCTGTAGAAAATGCAAGTGGACCTTCGGAGCGCTAAGAGGCCTATAGCGGAAAAAGTAATACCTTCAAATACAAACTACACAGAAGCATTCTGTGAAACTTCTTTCTGTTCTGTGCATTCAACTAACAGAGTTTAACCTTAATTTTGATTGAGCAGTTCTGAAACACTCTTTCTGTAGAAAATGCAATTGGACATTCAGGGCGCTATGCGGCCTATAGTGGAAAAGGAATATTTTCAAATAAAAACTGCACAGAAGAAATCTGTGAAACTTCTTACTGTTCTGTGCATTCAACTAACAGAGTTGAACCTCAGTTTTGATTGAGCAGTTCTGAAACACTCTTTCTGTAGAAAATACAAGTGGACATTCAAGGCGCTAAGAGGACTTAGTGGAAAAAAGAAAAAGTTCACATAAAAACTACACAGAATCTATCTGTGAAACTTCTGTCTGTTCTGTGCATTCAACTAACGGACTTGAACCTTACTTTTGATTGAGGAGTTCTGAAACACTCTTTCTGTAGAAAATGCAAGTGGACCTTCGGAGCGCTAAGAGGCCTATAGCGGAAAAAGGAATACTTTCAAATACAAACTACACAGAAGGATTCTGTGAAACTTCTTTCTGTTCTTTGCATTCATCTAACAGAGTTGAACCTTACTTTTGATTGAGCACTTCTGAAACACCCTTTCTATAGAAAATGCAATTGGACATTCAGGGAGCTAAGAGGCCTATACTGGAAAAAGGAATATTTTCAAATAAAAACTGCACAGAAGCAATCTGCGAAACTTCTTACTGTTCTGTGCATTCAACTAACAGAGTTGAACCTTAGTTATTATTGAGCAGTTCTGAAACACTCTTTCTGTAGAAAATGCAAGTGAACATTCAGGGCGCTAAGAGGCCTATAGCGGAAAAATGAATATGTTCAAATAAAAACTACACAGAAGAAATCTGTGAAACTTCTTACTGTTCTGTGCATTCAACTAACAGAGTTGAACCTTAGTTTATATTGAGAAGTAATGAAACACTCTTTCTGCAGAAAATGCATGTGAACATTCAGGGCGCTAAGAGGCCTATAGTTGAGAAAGGTATATGTTCAAATAAAAACTACAAAGAAGCTATCTGTGAAACATCTTACAGTTCTGTGCATTCAACTGACAGAGTTCAACCTTACATTTGATTGAGCAGTTCTGAAACACCCTTTCTGTAGAAAATGCAAGTGGACATTCAGGGCGCTAAGAGGCCTATGGTGGAAAAAGGAACACCTTCAAATAAAAATTACACAGAAGCAATCTGTGAAACTTCTTACGGTTCTGTTCTTTAAACTAACACAGTTGAACCTTAATTTTGATTGAACAGTTCTGAAACACTCTTTCTGTAGAAAATGCAAGTGGACATTCATGGCTCTAAGAGGCCTATAGTGGACAAGGGAATATCTTCAAACAAAAACTACAAAGAAGCAATCTGTGAAACTTCTTTCTGTTCTGTGCTTTCAACTAACAGAGTTGAACCTTAGTTTTGATTGAGCAGTTCTGAAACACTCTTTCTGTAGAAAATACAAGTGGACATTCAGGGCGCTAAGAGGCCTATAGTGGAAAAAGGAATAGGTTCAAATAAAAACTACACAGAAGATATCTGTGAAACTTCTCTCTGTTCTGTGCATTCAACTAACAGAGTTGAACCTTAGTTTGGATTGAGCAGTTCTGAAACACTCTTTCTGTAGAAAATGCAAGTGGACATTCATGGCGCTAAGAGGCCCATAGTAGAAAAAGGAATATCTTCAAACAAAAACTATACAGAAGCAATCTGTGAAACTTCTTTCTGTTCTGTGCATTCAACTAACAGAGTTGAACCTTACTTTTGATTGAGCAGTTCTGAAACACTCTTTCTGTAGAAAATGGACGTGGACCTTCGGAGCGCTAAGAGGCCTACAGCGGAAAAAGTAATATCTTCAAATAAAAACTACACAGAAGCATTCTGTGAAACTTCTTTCTGTTCATTGCATTCAACTAACAGAGTTTAACTTTACTTTTGATTGAGCAGTTCTGAAACACTCTTTCTGTAGAAAATGCAAGTGGACATTCAGGGCGCTAAGAGGCCTATAGTGGAAAAGGAATATTTTCAAATAAAAACTGCACAGAAGAAATCTGTGAAACTTCTTACTGTTCTGTGCATTCAACTAACAGAGTTGAACCTCAATTTTGATTGAGCAGTTCTGAAACACTCTTTCTGTAGAAAATACAAGTGGACATTCAGGGCGCTAAGAGGACTATAGTGGAAAAAGGAAAAAGTTCACATAAAAACTACACAGAAGCTATCTGTGAAACTTCTCTCTGTTCTGTGCATTCAAATAACGGAGTTGAACCTTACTTTTGATTGAGAAGTTCTGAAACACTCTTTCTGTAGAAAATGCAAGTGGACCTTCGGAGCGCTAAGAGGCCTATAGCGGAAAAAGTAATACCTTCAAATACAAACTACACAGAAGCATTCTGTGAAACTTCTTTCTGTTCTGTGCATTCAACTAACAGAGTTTAACCTTAATTTTGATTGAGCAGTTCTGAAACACTCTTTCTGTAGAAAATGCAATTGGACATTCAGGGCGCTATGCGGCCTATAGTGGAAAAGGAATATTTTCAAATAAAAACTGCACAGAAGAAATCTGTGAAACTTCTTACTGTTCTGTGCATTCAACTAACAGAGTTGAACCTCAGTTTTGATTGAGCAGTTCTGAAACACTCTTTCTGTAGAAAATACAAGTGGACATTCAAGGCGCTAAGAGGACTTAGTGGAAAAAAGAAAAAGTTCACATAAAAACTACACAGAATCTATCTGTGAAACTTCTGTCTGTTCTGTGCATTCAACTAACGGACTTGAACCTTACTTTTGATTGAGGAGTTCTGAAACACTCTTTCTGTAGAAAATGCAAGTGGACCTTCGGAGCGCTAAGAGGCCTATAGCGGAAAAAGGAATACTTTCAAATACAAACTACACAGAAGGATTCTGTGAAACTTCTTTCTGTTCTTTGCATTCATCTAACAGAGTTGAACCTTACTTTTGATTGAGCACTTCTGAAACACCCTTTCTATAGAAAATGCAATTGGACATTCAGGGAGCTAAGAGGCCTATACTGGAAAAAGGAATATTTTCAAATAAAAACTGCACAGAAGCAATCTGCGAAACTTCTTACTGTTCTGTGCATTCAACTAACAGAGTTGAACCTTAGTTATTATTGAGCAGTTCTGAAACACTCTTTCTGTAGAAAATGCAAGTGAACATTCAGGGCGCTAAGAGGCCTATAGCGGAAAAATGAATATGTTCAAATAAAAACTACACAGAAGAAATCTGTGAAACTTCTTACTGTTCTGTGCATTCAACTAACAGAGTTGAACCTTAGTTTATATTGAGAAGTAATGAAACACTCTTTCTGCAGAAAATGCATGTGAACATTCAGGGCGCTAAGAGGCCTATAGTTGAGAAAGGTATATGTTCAAATAAAAACTACAAAGAAGCTATCTGTGAAACATCTTACAGTTCTGTGCATTCAACTGACAGAGTTCAACCTTACATTTGATTGAGCAGTTCTGAAACACCCTTTCTGTAGAAAATGCAAGTGGACATTCAGGGCGCTAAGAGGCCTATGGTGGAAAAAGGAACACCTTCAAATAAAAATTACACAGAAGCAATCTGTGAAACTTCTTACGGTTCTGTTCTTTAAACTAACACAGTTGAACCTTAATTTTGATTGAACAGTTCTGAAACACTCTTTCTGTAGAAAATGCAAGTGGACATTCATGGCTCTAAGAGGCCTATAGTGGACAAGGGAATATCTTCAAACAAAAACTACAAAGAAGCAATCTGTGAAACTTCTTTCTGTTCTGTGCTTTCAACTAACAGAGTTGAACCTTAGTTTTGATTGAGCAGTTCTGAAACACTCTTTCTGTAGAAAATACAAGTGGACATTCAGGGCGCTAAGAGGCCTATAGTGGAAAAAGGAATAGGTTCAAATAAAAACTACACAGAAGATATCTGTGAAACTTCTCTCTGTTCTGTGCATTCAACTAACAGAGTTGAACCTTAGTTTGGATTGAGCAGTTCTGAAACACTCTTTCTGTAGAAAATGCAAGTGGACATTCATGGCGCTAAGAGGCCCATAGTAGAAAAAGGAATATCTTCAAACAAAAACTATACAGAAGCAATCTGTGAAACTTCTTTCTGTTCTGTGCATTCAACTAACAGAGTTGAACCTTACTTTTGATTGAGCAGTTCTGAAACACTCTTTCTGTAGAAAATGGACGTGGACCTTCGGAGCGCTAAGAGGCCTACAGCGGAAAAAGTAATATCTTCAAATAAAAACTACACAGAAGCATTCTGTGAAACTTCTTTCTGTTCATTGCATTCAACTAACAGAGTTTAACTTTACTTTTGATTGAGCAGTTCTGAAACACTCTTTCTGTAGAAAATGCAAGTGGACATTCAGGGCGCTAAGAGGCCTATAGTGGAAAAGGAATATTTTCAAATAAAAACTGCACAGAAGAAATCTGTGAAACTTCTTACTGTTCTGTGCATTCAACTAACAGAGTTGAACCTCAATTTTGATTGAGCAGTTCTGAAACACTCTTTCTGTAGAAAATACAAGTGGACATTCAGGGCGCTAAGAGGACTATAGTGGAAAAAGGAAAAAGTTCACATAAAAACTACACAGAAGCTATCTGTGAAACTTCTCTCTGTTCTGTGCATTCAAATAACGGAGTTGAACCTTACTTTTGATTGAGAAGTTCTGAAACACTCTTTCTGTAGAAAATGCAAGTGGACCTTCGGAGCGCTAAGAGGCCTATAGCGGAAAAAGTAATACCTTCAAATACAAACTACACAGAAGCATTCTGTGAAACTTCTTTCTGTTCTGTGCATTCAACTAACAGAGTTTAACCTTAATTTTGATTGAGCAGTTCTGAAACACTCTTTCTGTAGAAAATGCAATTGGACATTCAGGGCGCTATGCGGCCTATAGTGGAAAAGGAATATTTTCAAATAAAAACTGCACAGAAGAAATCTGTGAAACTTCTTACTGTTCTGTGCATTCAACTAACAGAGTTGAACCTCAGTTTTGATTGAGCAGTTCTGAAACACTCTTTCTGTAGAAAATACAAGTGGACATTCAAGGCGCTAAGAGGACTATAGTGGAAAAAAGAAAAAGTTCACATAAAAACTACACAGAATCTATCTGTGAAACTTCTGTCTGTTCTGTGCATTCAACTAACGGACTTGAACCTTACTTTTGATTGAGGAGTTCTGAAACACTCTTTCTGTAGAAAATGCAAGTGGACCTTCGGAGCGCTAAGAGGCCTATAGCGGAAAAAGGAATACTTTCAAATACAAACTACACAGAAGGATTCTGTGAAACTTCTTTCTGTTCTTTGCATTCATCTAACAGAGTTGAACCTTACTTTTGATTGAGCACTTCTGAAACACCCTTTCTATAGAAAATGCAATTGGACATTCAGGGAGCTAAGAGGCCTATACTGGAAAAAGGAATATTTTCAAATAAAAACTGCACAGAAGCAATCTGCGAAACTTCTTACTGTTCTGTGCATTCAACTAACAGAGTTGAACCTTAGTTATTATTGAGCAGTTCTGAAACACTCTTTCTGTAGAAAATGCAAGTGAACATTCAGGGCGCTAAGAGGCCTATAGCGGAAAAATGAATATGTTCAAATAAAAACTACACAGAAGAAATCTGTGAAACTTCTTACTGTTCTGTGCATTCAACTAACAGAGTTGAACCTTAGTTTATATTGAGAAGTAATGAAACACTCTTTCTGCAGAAAATGCATGTGAACATTCAGGGCGCTAAGAGGCCTATAGTTGAGAAAGGTATATGTTCAAATAAAAACTACAAAGAAGCTATCTGTGAAACATCTTACAGTTCTGTGCATTCAACTGACAGAGTTCAACCTTACATTTGATTGAGCAGTTCTGAAACACCCTTTCTGTAGAAAATGCAAGTGGACATTCAGGGCGCTAAGAGGCCTATGGTGGAAAAAGGAACACCTTCAAATAAAAATTACACAGAAGCAATCTGTGAAACTTCTTACGGTTCTGTTCTTTAAACTAACACAGTTGAACCTTAATTTTGATTGAACAGTTCTGAAACACTCTTTCTGTAGAAAATGCAAGTGGACATTCATGGCTCTAAGAGGCCTATAGTGGACAAGGGAATATCTTCAAACAAAAACTACAAAGAAGCAATCTGTGAAACTTCTTTCTGTTCTGTGCTTTCAACTAACAGAGTTGAACCTTAGTTTTGATTGAGCAGTTCTGAAACACTCTTTCTGTAGAAAATACAAGTGGACATTCAGGGCGCTAAGAGGCCTATAGTGGAAAAAGGAATAGGTTCAAATAAAAACTACACAGAAGATATCTGTGAAACTTCTCTCTGTTCTGTGCATTCAACTAACAGAGTTGAACCTTAGTTTGGATTGAGCAGTTCTGAAACACTCTTTCTGTAGAAAATGCAAGTGGACATTCATGGCGCTAAGAGGCCCATAGTAGAAAAAGGAATATCTTCAAACAAAAACTATACAGAAGCAATCTGTGAAACTTCTTTCTGTTCTGTGCATTCAACTAACAGAGTTGAACCTTACTTTTGATTGAGCAGTTCTGAAACACTCTTTCTGTAGAAAATGGACGTGGACCTTCGGAGCGCTAAGAGGCCTACAGCGGAAAAAGTAATATCTTCAAATAAAAACTACACAGAAGCATTCTGTGAAACTTCTTTCTGTTCATTGCATTCAACTAACAGAGTTTAACTTTACTTTTGATTGAGCAGTTCTGAAACACTCTTTCTGTAGAAAATGCAAGTGGACATTCAGGGCGCTAAGAGGCCTATAGTGGAAAAGGAATATTTTCAAATAAAAACTGCACAGAAGAAATCTGTGAAACTTCTTACTGTTCTGTGCATTCAACTAACAGAGTTGAACCTCAATTTTGATTGAGCAGTTCTGAAACACTCTTTCTGTAGAAAATACAAGTGGACATTCAGGGCGCTAAGAGGACTATAGTGGAAAAAGGAAAAAGTTCACATAAAAACTACACAGAAGCTATCTGTGAAACTTCTCTCTGTTCTGTGCATTCAAATAACGGAGTTGAACCTTACTTTTGATTGAGAAGTTCTGAAACACTCTTTCTGTAGAAAATGCAAGTGGACCTTCGGAGCGCTAAGAGGCCTATAGCGGAAAAAGTAATACCTTCAAATACAAACTACACAGAAGCATTCTGTGAAACTTCTTTCTGTTCTGTGCATTCAACTAACAGAGTTTAACCTTAATTTTGATTGAGCAGTTCTGAAACACTCTTTCTGTAGAAAATGCAATTGGACATTCAGGGCGCTATGCGGCCTATAGTGGAAAAGGAATATTTTCAAATAAAAACTGCACAGAAGAAATCTGTGAAACTTCTTACTGTTCTGTGCATTCAACTAACAGAGTTGAACCTCAGTTTTGATTGAGCAGTTCTGAAACACTCTTTCTGTAGAAAATACAAGTGGACATTCAAGGCGCTAAGAGGACTATAGTGGAAAAAAGAAAAAGTTCACATAAAAACTACACAGAATCTATCTGTGAAACTTCTGTCTGTTCTGTGCATTCAACTAACGGACTTGAACCTTACTTTTGATTGAGGAGTTCTGAAACACTCTTTCTGTAGAAAATGCAAGTGGACCTTCGGAGCGCTAAGAGGCCTATAGCGGAAAAAGGAATACTTTCAAATACAAACTACACAGAAGGATTCTGTGAAACTTCTTTCTGTTCTTTGCATTCATCTAACAGAGTTGAACCTTACTTTTGATTGAGCACTTCTGAAACACCCTTTCTATAGAAAATGCAATTGGACATTCAGGGAGCTAAGAGGCCTATACTGGAAAAAGGAATATTTTCAAATAAAAACTGCACAGAAGCAATCTGCGAAACTTCTTACTGTTCTGTGCATTCAACTAACAGAGTTGAACCTTAGTTATTATTGAGCAGTTCTGAAACACTCTTTCTGTAGAAAATGCAAGTGAACATTCAGGGCGCTAAGAGGCCTATAGCGGAAAAATGAATATGTTCAAATAAAAACTACACAGAAGAAATCTGTGAAACTTCTTACTGTTCTGTGCATTCAACTAACAGAGTTGAACCTTAGTTTATATTGAGAAGTAATGAAACACTCTTTCTGCAGAAAATGCATGTGAACATTCAGGGCGCTAAGAGGCCTATAGTTGAGAAAGGTATATGTTCAAATAAAAACTACAAAGAAGCTATCTGTGAAACATCTTACAGTTCTGTGCATTCAACTGACAGAGTTCAACCTTACATTTGATTGAGCAGTTCTGAAACACCCTTTCTGTAGAAAATGCAAGTGGACATTCAGGGCGCTAAGAGGCCTATGGTGGAAAAAGGAACACCTTCAAATAAAAATTACACAGAAGCAATCTGTGAAACTTCTTACGGTTCTGTTCTTTAAACTAACACAGTTGAACCTTAATTTTGATTGAACAGTTCTGAAACACTCTTTCTGTAGAAAATGCAAGTGGACATTCATGGCTCTAAGAGGCCTATAGTGGACAAGGGAATATCTTCAAACAAAAACTACAAAGAAGCAATCTGTGAAACTTCTTTCTGTTCTGTGCTTTCAACTAACAGAGTTGAACCTTAGTTTTGATTGAGCAGTTCTGAAACACTCTTTCTGTAGAAAATACAAGTGGACATTCAGGGCGCTAAGAGGCCTATAGTGGAAAAAGGAATAGGTTCAAATAAAAACTACACAGAAGATATCTGTGAAACTTCTCTCTGTTCTGTGCATTCAACTAACAGAGTTGAACCTTAGTTTGGATTGAGCAGTTCTGAAACACTCTTTCTGTAGAAAATGCAAGTGGACATTCATGGCGCTAAGAGGCCCATAGTAGAAAAAGGAATATCTTCAAACAAAAACTATACAGAAGCAATCTGTGAAACTTCTTTCTGTTCTGTGCATTCAACTAACAGAGTTGAACCTTACTTTTGATTGAGCAGTTCTGAAACACTCTTTCTGTAGAAAATGGACGTGGACCTTCGGAGCGCTAAGAGGCCTACAGCGGAAAAAGTAATATCTTCAAATAAAAACTACACAGAAGCATTCTGTGAAACTTCTTTCTGTTCATTGCATTCAACTAACAGAGTTTAACTTTACTTTTGATTGAGCAGTTCTGAAACACTCTTTCTGTAGAAAATGCAAGTGGACATTCAGGGCGCTAAGAGGCCTATAGTGGAAAAGGAATATTTTCAAATAAAAACTGCACAGAAGAAATCTGTGAAACTTCTTACTGTTCTGTGCATTCAACTAACAGAGTTGAACCTCAATTTTGATTGAGCAGTTCTGAAACACTCTTTCTGTAGAAAATACAAGTGGACATTCAGGGCGCTAAGAGGACTATAGTGGAAAAAGGAAAAAGTTCACATAAAAACTACACAGAAGCTATCTGTGAAACTTCTCTCTGTTCTGTGCATTCAAATAACGGAGTTGAACCTTACTTTTGATTGAGAAGTTCTGAAACACTCTTTCTGTAGAAAATGCAAGTGGACCTTCGGAGCGCTAAGAGGCCTATAGCGGAAAAAGTAATACCTTCAAATACAAACTACACAGAAGCATTCTGTGAAACTTCTTTCTGTTCTGTGCATTCAACTAACAGAGTTTAACCTTAATTTTGATTGAGCAGTTCTGAAACACTCTTTCTGTAGAAAATGCAATTGGACATTCAGGGCGCTATGCGGCCTATAGTGGAAAAGGAATATTTTCAAATAAAAACTGCACAGAAGAAATCTGTGAAACTTCTTACTGTTCTGTGCATTCAACTAACAGAGTTGAACCTCAGTTTTGATTGAGCAGTTCTGAAACACTCTTTCTGTAGAAAATACAAGTGGACATTCAAGGCGCTAAGAGGACTATAGTGGAAAAAAGAAAAAGTTCACATAAAAACTACACAGAATCTATCTGTGAAACTTCTGTCTGTTCTGTGCATTCAACTAACGGACTTGAACCTTACTTTTGATTGAGGAGTTCTGAAACACTCTTTCTGTAGAAAATGCAAGTGGACCTTCGGAGCGCTAAGAGGCCTATAGCGGAAAAAGGAATACTTTCAAATACAAACTACACAGAAGGATTCTGTGAAACTTCTTTCTGTTCTTTGCATTCATCTAACAGAGTTGAACCTTACTTTTGATTGAGCACTTCTGAAACACCCTTTCTATAGAAAATGCAATTGGACATTCAGGGAGCTAAGAGGCCTATACTGGAAAAAGGAATATTTTCAAATAAAAACTGCACAGAAGCAATCTGCGAAACTTCTTACTGTTCTGTGCATTCAACTAACAGAGTTGAACCTTAGTTATTATTGAGCAGTTCTGAAACACTCTTTCTGTAGAAAATGCAAGTGAACATTCAGGGCGCTAAGAGGCCTATAGCGGAAAAATGAATATGTTCAAATAAAAACTACACAGAAGAAATCTGTGAAACTTCTTACTGTTCTGTGCATTCAACTAACAGAGTTGAACCTTAGTTTATATTGAGAAG